>NC_142814.1:22574377-22713771 GCF_049724085.1 Artemia sp. Qi Xiang Cuo | reverse complement strand
ATAAAACTATATCAAAAATCCTTTCCTTATATTCCCTCCACCGCTAATATATAAACAAGCCCTCTGATTAACTGAGAAGGAAACACGTGGTCTAACTGTTTCCGGGAAACTCATAACATTGAACAATTTTATCCACAACAACAAATACTCTTTCTGGACACCATGACATTCGCCTCGAGCAACAACAAGAAGGAAGTGTCATTGACCTGCCCCCATTAGACTCAATAATCCATGAACAGGACAAAGTTTCTGTTTTTCCATTCTCACTGACAAAAACCATAAAAACATCAAATAAATCGACCAAGACACATAACCATCCAAGAAAACAGACATAAATGTAAGAAAATTCATGTTTTTACAATTGAGAAAATTCCTGTTTTTTCATTCTCAGTGAGAAAACGATATAACAGACATGAATTGCTGTTGACATCCATAAATGTGACAAAATTCCTGTTTTTCAAATTCTTACTGACAAAAACCATTAAACATCCATTAAAAACATCAAATAAATCAACCAACACACATAACCATCCAAGAAAACATCCATAAATGTGACAAAATTCCTGTTTTTTCATTCACATTGACAAAAACCATAAACCACGTGGTTCTCGTGCTCATATATGGTGTTAAAAAAAGTTGTAGGTGGCAGCAGGGGTGGGCAATGGGGGCTTTAGGGTCACTTCTACTTACGAGCATCCCTTCCATAAGAAATAATGGGAAGGATTCGGAGAATCCTTAAATTACAACCCTTGCCCTGAGGGCTGGGCGGGGGCTGTTATTCTCAAAGATCTAATTTCCAGAACTTAAAACTACGTTTAATAAAATGGCTGTCTCAAAATTTTGATTGGATGTGTTTGGGGAAAAGTTGCCCTCAAATCACTTTTGACTATTAAAAAGGGCACTAGCCCTTTGAATTTCCAATCGAATGTGTCTTTTTTGAAGTTTCTACGACAACGCCTTCTATAAAAACCTTATATACCCCCAGGGCATAACTTAAAACCCTTGCCCTGAGGAATGTGGGGGAGTGTCCTCCTCAAAAACATATTTTATTTCCGGAAATCGACTACGCTGAACAAAATTTCTTTCTCAAAATTTTAATTGGTTGTGTTTGGGGGAATGATGGGGGGGGCTAGTCGCCCTCCAATCACTTTCGACCATTAAAAAGGGCACTATCCCTTCGAATTTCCAATCGAATGAGCCTTTTTTTAAGTTTCTACAACAAGGCCTTCTATAAAAACCTTATATGAACCCAGGGCATAACTTAAAACCCTTGCCCTGAGGGTTGAGGGGGAGTGTCCTCTTCAAAAACATATTTTCTATCTGTAGATCGACTACGCTGAACAAAATGGTTATCTCAAAATTTTGATTGGATATGTTTGGGGGAATGATGGGCATGGGGGGGGGGCTAGTTGCCCTCCAATCATTTTCGACTATTAAAAAGGGCACTTGAACTCTCGATTTCCAATCGAATGAGCCCCTTTTGAAATTTCTACGACAACGCTTTCTATAAAAACCTTATATACCCCCAGGGCATAACTGCTGAACAAAATGGCTATCTCAAAATTTTGATTGAATGTGTTTGGGGAAATGATGGGCGTGGGGGGGGGGGGGATAGTTGTCCTCCAATCACTTTCGACTATTAAAAAGGGCACTAGCCCTTTGAATTTCCAACCGAATGAGCCTGTTTCGAAGTTTCTACGACAACACCTTCTATAAAAACCTTATAAGCCCCCAGAGCATAACTTAAAACCCTTGCCCTGAGGGTTGTGGGGGAGTGTCCTCCTCAAAAATATATTTTCTATCTGGAAATCAACTACGCTGAACAAAATGGCTATCTTAAATTTTGAGTGGATGTGTTTGGGGGAATGATGGGCGTGGGTGGGGGCTAGTTGCCCTTCAATTATTTTCGAATATTAAAAAGGGCACTAGAACTCTCGATTTTCAATCGAATGAGCCCCCTTTGAAGTTTCTACGACGACCCCTTCCGTATGAAGTGCCTCTCGGAAAAAAAATAAATAATAACAAAACATTGTAACCGTATGGCCTTTACTATAGGCAACGCTACAGCGTTGCCTCTGATACCTGATAAATACATTAAAGTGACTAGTGCTATGTATGAGAATAACACTGTTGTAGTTAGGGTAGGAAATTAGGTTAGCACCTGGTTTCATTTTAAATCAGGAGTTAATCAGGGTTGTGTTTTATTCCCCCTTTGTATGGATCATTTTGATGGACTTTGCCTTAAAGAGCACAGAAAAGGCAATGGGAGAACACAGAATCAGATGGGGAGGAAAAATTAACGCAAGTTTAATTAACGCAAATTTGCTTAATTAAGTATATTACACTACTTTAGACTACGCGTGGGGGGCGGGCGCCCTCACCCCCCCCCCCCCTGGATCCACAACTGCCTGGACTTAGATTATGCTGATGATTTAATCATCCTAGACAAAAAAAAAAATGAGATGAAAATGAATGAGCTTTCAGAGCTTTAATGAATTCAAGGTTCTAGAATAGGTATGAAAATTAATGTTAAGAAGACTAGATTGCTAAGGCCAGGACTAGGTGAAGATGAAGAAGTGACGTTAGGTAAAAAAAAAAAAGATTAATCAGGTGGACAGCTTGACTTACCATGGTAGTATCATAGGCAGCGCAATCGCGCTGTCTAAGTAAAGAACAATGTTGGCAAAATGTATTATTTTTTTCCTTTAGACCAGGGCACTTCGTATTGAATTTGTTGTAGAAACTTGGAAAAGGGTTCATTTGACTGGAAATTGGAGTGGCTTGTGCCCTTTTTAATAGTTGAAAGTGATTGGAAGGCAAATAACACCCCCCCCCTTCCATGTCCACCATTTCCCCAAACACATCCAATCAAAATTTGGAGATAGTCATTTTGTTCAGTGTAGTTGACTTCCAGATAGAAATTATGTTTTTGAAGATGACACAGCCCTCAGGGCAAGGGTTGTTGAAAACGTTGTTGCAGAAACTTAAAAAAAGAACTTATCGATTGGAAATTCAAAGGGCTAGTGCCCTTTTTAATAGTTAAAAGTGACTGGAGGGCAACAAACCCTCCTCTCACGCCCACCTTTTCCCCAAACAGATCCATTCAAAATTTTGAGATAGCCATTTTGTTCTACGCAGTTGAAGGTTCTGGAAATTAGGTGCTTGAGAATGAACCCCCCTCTCTCCCCCGCAGCCCTCAGGGCAAGGGTTGTAAGTTATGCCCTGGGGGCCTATAAGGTTTTTATAACTTCAGGTTTTTAAACTTCAAAAATGGCTCATTTGATTGAAAATTGAAATGGCTAGTACCCTTTTTAATAGTCGAAAGTGATTGGAAGGCAACTAACACCCCTTTCATGCCCACCATTTCCCCAAACACATCCAATCGAAATTTTGAGATAGCCATTTTGTTCAACGCAGTTCAAAGATCTAGAAATTATACCTTTGAGCAGGATAATCCCCCCCACAGTCTTCAGGGCAAGGGTCATAAGTTATGCCCTGGGGGCATATAATGTTTTTATTGAAATCTATGTTGTATAAACTTGAAAAAAGGCTCATTTGATTGGAAATTCAAAGGGTTAGTCCCCTTTTTAATAATCAAAAGTGGTTTGAGGGCAACTAACCCCCCCTCTCACACCCAACTTTTCCCCAAACACATCCAATCAAAAATTTTTGATAACCATTTTACCTAACATACTTGAAAGTTTAGGAAATTAGGTCTTTAAGGATGACAACCCCCCCCCACAGCCCTCAGGGCAAGGGTTGTAAGTTATGCCCTGGGGGCATATAAGGTTTTTATATAAAGCTATGTTGTAGAAACTTCAAAAAGGGCTCATTCAAATGGGAATTGAGAGGGCTAGTGCCCTTTTTAATAGTCGAAAGTGATTGAAGGGCAACTAACCCCCCTTTCAGGCAAACCATTTCCCCAAACACATCCAATGAAAATTTTGAGATATCTATTTTGTTCAACTTAGTTGAAAGTTCTGGAAATTAGGTCTTTGAGGATGATAACCCCCTGAGAGCCCTCAGGGTAAAGGTTGTAAGATATGCCCTGAGGGCATATAAGGTTTATAAAGAAAGTTTTGTAGTAAAAACTTCAAAACAGGCTCATTTGGTTGGAAATTGAAAGGGCTAGTGCCCTTTTTAATAGTCAAAAGTGAATGGAGAGTAACTAACCCCTTTCTCACGCCCACCATTTCCCCAAACATATTCAATCAAAGTTTAGAGATAGCCATTTTGTTGAACGTAGCTGAAAGTTCTGGAAATTATGGAATTGAGGAAGACAAACCAACCAGAGTCCCCAGGACAAAGGTTGTAAGATATGTCCTGGGGGCATATAAGGTTTTTATAGGTAGTGTTGTTATAGAAACTTCAAAAGGGGCTCTTTTGATTGCAAATTGGAATGGCTAGTGCCCTTTTTAATAATCAAAAGTGATTGGAAGGCAACTAACACCCCTTCCACGCCCACCATTTCCCCCCAACACATCCAATCAAAATATTGAGATAGCCATTTTGTTCAGTGTAGTTGATTTTCAGAGAGAAATTACGTTTTTGAGGAGGACACTCCCCCCACAGCCCACAGGGCAAGGGTTTTAAGTTATGCCCTGGGGGCATATAAGGATTTTATAGAAAGCTTTGTTGCAGAGACTTCAAAAAATGGCTCGAATTCAAAGGGCTATTGTCTTTTTAATAGTCAAAAGTGATTGGAGGGCAACTAACCCCCCTCTCACGCCCACTTTTTTCCCAAACACATCCAATCAAAATTTTGAGATAGCCATTTTATTCAACATAATTGAAAGTTCTGGAACTTAGGATTTTGAGGATGACAACCCCCCCCCCCCCCCACAACCCTCCAAGCAAGGGTTGTAAGTTCTGTCCTGGAGGTATATAAAGTTTTTATACAAAGCGTTGTCATAAAAACTTCAAAAAGAACTCATTTGATTGGAAATTGAAATGACTTTGCCCTTTTTAATAGTCAAAAGTGGTTGGAAGGCAACTAGCACCCCTTCCATGCCCACCATTTCCCCAAACACATCTAATCAAAATTCGAAAGTGATTAGAAGGCTTGGCATTTTTATAGTAAAGCTTTATGTGGGTAATTTTTTTTTTTTTTTTTTTTTTTTTTTTTTATATTATTTGTTGTAGTTATTTTTTTAGACCAGGGCACTTTATATCACAGGAGTTGTCATAGGAACTTCGAAAAGGGATCATTCTATTGAAAATAGAAAGGGATAATGCCTTTAATAGTCAAAAGTGATTGGAGGGCAACTAATCCCCCTCCCAAACCCACCCACCCAATTGCCCATTATGTTTAAAAGCTAAATGTTGCCTTAAGACTAAAACAAAATGCACTGTGTTAATGCTAATTCCCAATAAGGCATCTCAGCAGTATCCCAAGAAACACTGAGGGTATTATATTTAAACCTTTGGAGCTACTTCTGCTCTTAAAATTTAACCAAATCAAAATAGCGTAAGTGTATCCAAGCTATCAGAGGCAACGCTGCGTTGCCTATAGTAAAAGACCATACGGCTCCAATGTTTTTTTTCCCCCAGAGGCACTTCATATGGAAGGGGTCGTCGTAGAAACTTCAAAGGGGGCTCATTCAATTGGAAATCGAGAATTCTAGTGCCTTTTTTAATCGTTGAAAATGATTGGTGGGCAACTAGCCCCCCCCCACGCCCATCATTCCCCCAAACACATCCAATCAAAATTTTGAGATAGCCATTTTGTTCAGCATAGTTGATTTGCAGATATAAAATATATTTTTGAGGAGGATAATCCCCGAGAACCCTCAGGGCAAGGGTTTTAAGTTATGCCCTGGGGGCATATAAGGTTTTTATAGAAGGCGTTGTCATAAAAACTTCAAAACAGGCTCATTCAATTGGAAATTAAAGGGCTAGTGCCCTCTTTAATAGTCAAAAGTGATTGGAGTGCAACTAGCCCCCCTCCACCCATCATTTCCCCAAACACATCCAATCAAAATTTTGAGATAGCCATTTTGTTCACCGTAGTTGATTTCCATATAGAAAAAATTTTTTTGAGGAGGATACTCCCCTACAACCTTCAAGGCAAGGGTTTTAAGTTATGCCCTGGGGGCATATAAGGTTATTATAGAAGGCGTTGTCGTAGAAACTTCAAAACAGGCTCATTCGATTGGAAATTAAAGGACTAGTGCCCTTTTTAATAGTCGAAAGTGATTGGAAGTGCAACTAACATCCCTTCCACGCCCACCATCCCTCTAAACAAATTCAATCAGAATTTTGAGATAGCCATTTTGTTCAGCGTAGTTGATTTCCAGATAGAAAATATGTTTTTGAGGAGATAACTCCTCCACAACCGTCAGGGCAAGTGTTTTAAGTTATCCCCTGGGGCATATAAGGTTTTTATAGAAGGCGTTGTCATAAAAACTTCAAAACAGGCTCATTCAATTGGAAATTAAAGGGCTAGTGCCCTCTTTAATAGTCAAAAGTGATTGGAGTACAACTATCCCCCCCACCCCTCATTTCCCCAAACACATCCAATCAAAATTTTGAGATAGCCATTTTGTTCACCGTAGTTGATTTCCAGATAGAAAATATGTTTTTGAGGAGGATACTCCCCTACAACCTTCAAGGCAAGGGTTTTAAGTTATGCCCTGGGGGCCTATAAGGTTTTTATAGAAGGCGTTGTCGTAGAAACTTCGAAAAAGGCTCATTCGATTGGTAATTCAAAAGGATAGCGCCCTTTTTAATAGTAAAAAGTGATTGGAGGGCAACTAGCCCCCTCCATGCCCATTATTCCCCCAATCACATCCAATCAAAATTTTGAGATAGCCATTTTGATTCAGCATAGCTTGCATTTTCAGATGGAAAATATGTTTTATGAGGAGGACAATCCTCCTAAACCCTTCAGGGCAAGGGTTTTAAGTTATGCCCTGTGGGCATAGGCTATAAGGTATTTTATAGAAGGCGTTGTCATAGAAACTTCGAAAAAGGATCATTCGATTAGAAATTCGATAAGGGCTAGGGCCCTTTTAATAGTCGAAAGTGATTGGAGGGCAACTAGCCCCCCCCCCCCCCCCGACGCCAATCATTCTCCCAAACACATCCAATCAAAATTTTAAGATAGCCATTTTTTTCAGCATAGTTGATTTCCAGATAGAAAATATGTTTTTGAGGAGGACACTCACCCACAACCCTCAGGGCAAGGGTTTTAAGTTAAACCCTGGGGGCATATAAGGTTTTTATAGAAGGCGTTGTCGTAGAAACTTCAAAAAAGGCTCATTCGATTGGAAATTCGAGAAGGCATAGTACCCTTTTTAATAGTCGAAAGTGATTAGAGGGCAACTAAACCCCACCCCCACGCCCATCATTCCCCCAGACACATCCAATCAAAATTTTGAGATAGCCATTTTATTCAAAGTAGTTGATTTCCAGATAGAAAATGTGTTTTTGAGGAGGACAACTCCCACACAACCCTCAGGGCAAGGGTTTTAAGTTATGCCATGGGGGCATATAAGGTTTTTGTAGAAAGCGTTGTCGTAGACACTTCAAAAAAGGCTCATTCGATTGGAAATTAAAAGAGCTATTGCCCTTTTTAATAGTCAAAAGTGATTGAAGGGCAACTAGCCCCCCTCCGCGCCCATCATTCCCCAAAATACATCCAATCAAAATTTTAAGATAGCCATTTTTTTCAGCGTAGTTGATTTTCACATAGAAAATATGTTTTTGAGGAGGATACTCCCCCACAACCCTCAGGGCAAGGGTTTTAAGTTATGCCCTGGGGGCATATAAGGTTTTTATAGAAGGCGTTGTCGTCAGTAACTTCAAAACAGGCTCATTCGATTGGAAATTAAAGGGCTAGTGACCTTGTTAATAGTCAAAAGTAATTGGAGTGCACCTAACCCCCCTCCCACGCCCATCATTTCCCCAAACATATCCAAACACAATTTTTAGATAACCATTTTGTTCAGCGTAGTTGATTTCCAGATAGAAAATATATTTGTGAGGAGAAAACTCCTCCACAATCCTCAGGGCAAGGGTTTTAAGTTATGCCCTGGGGGCATATAAGGTTGTTATAGAAGGCGTTGTCATAAAAACTTCAAAACAGGCTCATTCAATTGGAAATTAAAGGGCTAGTGCCCTCTTTAATAGTCAAAAGTGATTGGAGTGCAACTAGCCCCCCCACCCATCATTTCCCCAAACACATCCAATCAAAATTTTGAGATAGCCATTTTGTTCACCGTAGTTGATTTCCAGATAGAAAATATTTTTTTGAGGAGGATACTACCCTACAACCTTCAAGGCAAGGGTTTTAAGTTATGCCCTGGGGGCCTATAAGGTTATTATAGAAGGCGTTGTCGTAGAAACTTCAAAACAGGCTCATTCGATTGGTAATTCAAAAGGATAGCGCCCTTTTTAATAGTAAAAAGTGATTGGAGGGCAACTAGCCCCCCCCATGCCCATTATTCCCCCAATCACATCCAATCAAAATTTTGAGATAGCCATTTTGTTCAGCATAGTTGATTTTCAGATGGAAAATATGTTTTTGAGGAGGACAATCCCCCAAAACCCTCAGGGCAAGGGTTTTAAGTTATGCCCTGGGGGCATAGGCTATAAGGTTTTTAGAGAAGGCGTTGTCGTAGAAACTTCAAAAAAGGCTCATTCGATTTGAAATTCAAAAGGCTAGTGCCCTTTTTAATAGTCGAAAATGATTAAAGGGCAAATAGCCCCCCCCCTACGCCAATCAGTTCCTCAAACATAACCAATCAAAAATTTGAGATAGCTATTTTGTTCAGCGTAGTTGATTTCCAGATAGAAAATATATTTTTGAGAAGGACACTCCCCCACAACCCTCAGGGCAAGGGTTCTAAGTTAAACCCTGGGGGCATATAAGGTTTTTATAGAAGGCGTTGTCGTAGAAACTTTAAAACATGCCCATTCGATTGGAAATTCAAAGGGAGATTGCCCTTTTGAATAGTCGATAGGGATTGGAGGGCAACTAGCCCACCCCACACCCCCCTCCTTCCACCACACACAACCCAACAAAAATGTGATATAGCCATTTTGTTCAACGTAGTTGATTTCCAGATAGAAAATATGTTTTTGAGGAGGATAACCCCCCACAACCCTCAGGGCAAGGGTGTTAAGTTATGCCATGGGGGCATATAAGGTTTTTGTAGAAAGCGTTGTCGTAGACACTTCAAAAAAGGCTCATTCGATTGGAAATTAAAAGAGCTAGTGCCCTTTTTAATAGTCATAAGTGATTGGAGTGCAACTAGCCCCCCCCCCACGCCCATAAGTCCCCCAAAACCATACCATCGAAATTTTTAGATATCCATTTTCTTCAGCGTGGTTGATTTACACATAGAAAATATGTTTTTGAGGAGGACACTCCCCAACAACCCTCAGGGCAAGGGTTTTCAGTTATGCCCTGGGGGCACATAAGGTTTTTGTAGAATGCGTTGTCGTAGAAACTTCAAAAAAGGCTCATTCGATTGGAAATTCGAAGGGCTAGTGCCCTTTTTAATAGTCGAAAGTGATTGGAGGGCAACTAGGCGCCCCCCCCCCGCACGCCCATCATTCCCCAAAACACATCCGATCAAAATTTTTCAGATAGCCATTTTGTTCAACGTAGTTGATTTTCAGATAGAAAATATGTCTTTGAGGAGGACACTCTCCCACAACCCTCAAGGCAAAGGTTTTAATTTATACCCTGGGGGCATATAAGGTTTTTATAGAAGGCGGTGTCGTAGAAACTTCAAAAAAGGCTCACTCGATTGGAAATTCAAAGAGTTAGTGCCCTTTTTAATAGTCGAAAGTGATTTGACAGCAACTAACCCCCCTCTCATGCCCACCTTTTCCCCAAACACATCCAACCAAAATTATGAGACAGCCATTTTATTAAACGTAGTTTTAAGGTCTGGAAATTAGGTCTTTGAGGATGACAATTCCCCCACAGCCCTCAGGGCAAGGGTTGTAATTTAAGGATTCGAATCCTTCATATTATTTTTTATGGAAGGGATACTCGTATAAACTTAAGAGAGGGCTCATTTGATTAGAAATTGAAAGTTCTTGTTCAGTTTATAAGAGTCAAAAGAGATTGGAGGGCAACTAGCCCCCCCCCTCCTCCCCGCCCTAAATGAATCAGATAAAAATTTTGTTAAAAATAGTTGAAAGTTTAAGTAATAAAACTCTGGCATCGACAAAACCCCCCGGGACCCGGGGGCAGGAAGGGATTCTCGTATAAACTTCAGAGAGGGCTCATTTGATTGGAAATTGGAAGTTCCAGTCCAGCTCTTACGATTCAAAAGCGATCGAATGGCAAATACCCCCCCACACCCTTTTTCCCCACCCTTCCCTTTGAACTAATTCTGTTTGTACCTGAAGGCCCAATGAGAGTTAGAATGTTTTGGTATTAACACATACCTATTAGGCATCTGCTCTCCTTCCTAACAAGGAAAGAAACAGAGAGTGTAAGGCACTGGCGGATCCAGGGGAGGGGCGAGGGGGGCGCACCCCCCCTAACGTAGTCTAAAGTAATGTCCTTTACTTAATTAACGCAACGTTGCGGTAATTAAAGTTGATCCTAACGCAAGTTTATTCGATCAACCTATTTTGCCCCCCCCCCCTAAAAAATCCTGGATCCGTCCCTGGTGTAAGGGCACTATAAATTTTAACTTGTAATTCAATGAACCCCGTTGCAAAGTTTATGCGACCACCTCTTCCACATAAAGTGCCCCTGGAAAAATAAGTAAGTATTAATTCATTGAACCCTTATGGCTCTTAACTTAGGTAATGCTATAGCATGGCTTCTGACCTAAAAAGTTGAGTAGAAATTTCAGATTCCATTTTTATGAATATCCGAAATTATCTGAGGGGAATATGTTTGGGGAGCATATTCCACGGCTGAGAAATTTCTGCTGGGTGGAATTTAACGCAGGGAATTATCAGCAGGAAAAGAAAATGTTCTTTGAGGGGGGAGGAATTTCCCAGGGGTGGGTTTTCCAAATGTGAATTATTCAGGGAGGGGACGACTAAACCCATTCGATAATATTCTAAATGTTACATCTGAAAGTAACGGGAATAAATAATCAACGGAAATGTCAGAGATAGCACTTCAATAGCGACGAAGACCACACTGCCTTTCCATCATAAACAATAAGTAGAACAACAGGGACATTTTTATAAAAGACAGTGGAATGCAACTTTAAATGAATATTTCGACCCTATATCCAAGGTCCGTCCTCAACAAAACAAATGAAGAGAATAAAAAACAATATAAAACAAACTTACAATAAAATTCAAACTTTAAAACTGAAATTTTTTTTTAATTTTTTTTTTTTTAATTTATAAAAAAAAACTTCAGTTTTAATGATTGAATTTTAATGAAAGTTTCTTTTATATTGTTTTTTATTCTCTTCGTCTGTTTTGCTGAGGACGGCCCTTGGATATAGGGTTGAAATATTCATTTAAAGTTGCGTTCCACTGTCTTGTAAAAAAAAAAAAAAAAAAAAAAAAATCCCTGTTGTTCTACTTATTGTTTAAGATAGCACTTCAGGTTCCTTTAGACGATTTTGTTAGTGTCTTTTGAAAAAAGACATTTCCAAAAGACAGACTAATTTCATTTATTTTACTTTCTCTGTGGCTGCTCAATTATGCATGTGAGGGGGGAGACTTCACCCCCCTCCCACTGTCTCCACTGAGGTTTCAGTTTTTATCTCAAGCCTTAATAATGAACGCAATACGATAAAAGTATAACTCAAAATAACATATATAGAATAATAAATGCACATAACACGGAACAATTAATCAAAATTGCATATTATGAGTTGAGGCTCACCCAAATGATGGGCCAGGGGGCTCACCATTCCACAATCTATGACCTCAATCCTGCTATAACTGAAAATATAAAGTATTTTTAAGTATTTTAACGTCTTCCACAGCTCAAACGGTCCAACATTCTACAGCCCAATGAGTCTGTCTGATCTCCTAAATCGGGAACGTAGGATATAAGTGAAGTTCCGCCCCGTATTGGATGAGTCTCCAACCTCACCATCCCCCTCTCCTACTGACTACGCTAAAGTTTTGTTCCTTCTGCCAACTCTGCCACCCCCACCCCAAAGACTTTTATACGGTAAAGTTTTGTATGGGAAGAACACAAAGTAAATCTCTTATAATTATCCAATTATAAGGTTAAAATACATACTCTGTGATAGATGCAAAATTGCTTTGGCACACAAAATCCTATTAAGGTCAATTCCAAACAGTTGTGATCCCTTTGTGTCAGCAAGTGAAATGGTCAAAACACCCTTATTAGAGCAATTATTTCAATCCATTCATTGTTGCCAATTGCTGTCCACAAGTTATGCAAGCTGTCTATTGTTAATATATAAGGTTTTTATCAAAGAGGTAATTGTATAAACTTTGAAAAAAGCCTCATTCGATTTAAATTGAAAGTTCTAGATCCGTTTTATAAAGTCAAGAATAATTGGACAGTAAGCAACCCCCTCTCCATGCAATAAAAACTTGAAACTTTTTGCAATAAAAAACGAACAAAAATTAATTGAAAAAAAAACTTTCCAAAAAATAAGTTTTTCAAAGAAAAGTAAAGGCCATTTTAAACTTAAGCTCAGGAGATATGAATACTACTACTACTACTACTGCTAACAACTCATTGCAGCACCAAGCCGCCTGAGGCCAACACAGCTACGCACGCTCCTCCTCCAACCCAATCTATTCAAAGCCTCCCTTCTTACACCCGCCCACGAAGTTCCCATTTCCTTTAAATCTTTCTTTATGACGTCCTCCCACCCCAGACGGGGACGACCTGCTTTCCGTTTAGCCCTAGATGGTTGGCCAACAAGTAATAATATAAATGAATAAATAGATTTTAAAGCGAGTAATGCTTAGAATGAATATGAAAATCAAGCTTAAAACAAAAAAAAATAGTTTGCTATTAAAGTATAAATGAAACTTAAAACGAACAGAAATTAAATAAACAATCAATGTGAAGAAACATACAATATATATTAATGTAAATGAATAAATAAATCTTAAAACGAGTGAAACTTAAATTGAATATGCAAATCAAATTTGAATTGAATAAAAATAACTACAAACAACAGTTTGGGTATTGCCTCACTGCAGAAGCCTAAAACCTACTGCATCATTGGCACTTTACTGAAGACGAATTATATTACAAATGTTTTCATTTGTACTTAATATTGAAAATAAATATTAAAATTACAGTAATATTTTGAACTCATGAGCTTTCAGCAATTAATATCATTATACATCAAATATTCAGTTTAATTTATTAGTTCTTCCCAAGATTGGTCAAGACAAATATAGTTTCACTACCATACAAAATTTGGATACTGCCCCCTTCTTTAACTGCAAAAACCTAAAGCCTTCTGCATCATTGGAGCTTCACTGAAAACAAAATTACTCTTATATTACAAATTTATTCTTTTCCAGTTCTTACAGCATTGAAAATGAAAATAAAAATTAGTGAAAAAAAATCTTGAACTAATGGATCTTTGGACAATTAATATAATTATATATCTAATATTCAATTTGAATTTGTTTATATTTTCCAAGACTGTTCAAGACTCATATAGTTTTCAGTAAGGCACCAATGACGCAGTAGGTTTTAGGCTTTTGCAGTGAGGTGATACCCAAACTCTTGTTTGTAGTTATTTTTATTCAATTCAAACTTGATTTGCATATTCAATTTAAGTTTCACTTGTTTTAAGATTTATTTATTCATTTACATTAATATATATTGTATGTTTGTTTGCATTGATTGTTTATTTAGTTTCTGTTTATTTTAAGTTTCATTTATACTTTAATAGCAAACTATTTTTTTTGTTTGAAGCTTAATTTTCATTATTCAATCTAAGGATTACTTGCTTTAAAATCTATTTATGCATTTATATTATTACTTGTTGTATTTTTTTTGCTACAATTGTTTATTTAATTTCTGTTTGTTTTGGGTTTCATTTATTCTTTAATAGTAATTTCTGGTTGTTTTGAGTTTGAATTTTAACAGGTATTAATATCTCCTGAGCTTAAGTTTAAAATGGCCTTTACTTTTCTTTGAAACTTATTTTTTGGAAAGTTTTTTTTAATTAATCAAAGAAAGTGAACAGATTTTTTTGCAAATGGTATCAAATTTTCTATTTCAGGTCAACTAGAGAAGGTATGAAATTAAATTAAATACTACTATTTGTGTCCCGATTCAAAAGGGTGTATGTTGTTAAAAATTTCTGAAAAATTATCTCCAGCATACAAATAACAGGCCAAACTATAAAGTCCTTAAAAAAACGAAAACATTTAAAGTATTATTTTTCTTTTTCCCTGAAAAGACTATTTCAAATGAACAAAAATTAATTTAAAAAACTGTTTCCACAAAATAAGTTTCTTAAAGAAAAGTAAAGAACTCCATTAAATCAAAAATGAGCAAAAATAAAATCAAATAATCTACCAAGCATGAAGCTCCCACAAATCAGAATTGATAAATGAATGAAACCCAAAAAAAACATAAATTACAATAAATAACCAAGTCAAACTCAAATTGAGCAGAAAATAACATGAGTAGGGCTCAAAACCCCTATGCCTTCCCAAGACTAGAACAAATTTTGTACTTTACTGAAAAAAATATAAATGAATGTGTCAGTTTGATATGCATATATTGATATTTAGTAATCAAAATGTTAACATTATTTGATTTATTAAAGTTATAAAAGTAAAAACATTTATATTTTTTCAGTAAAGTGCAAATTATGTTCTGGCCTTGAGAAGGCATGGGGGTTTTGAGCCCTACTCATGTTAATTTCTGCTTGCTTTGAGTTTGACTTGGTTATTTATTGTAATTTCTGTTTGTTTTGGGTTTCACCTATTTATCAATGCTGATTTGTGGTAGTTTAATAATTGGTAGATTATTTGATTTGGTGGTCAGATGCTCAATTTTGGTTTAATGGAGTTCTTTACTTTTCTTTGAAAAACATATTTTGTGGAAAAAGTTGTTTTAATTAATTATTAGTAAAGATGGTGGGAGTGGTGAAGATTTTAAAGTAGAATAGCCAAGGCTCAGGGTGTTTTTTTTTTCACATTTAAAAAAAAAGTTTGGAAGAACAGGAAGATATGTCTGCAAACCAAGATTAGAGTATTAGAAGCTACAGCAATGACAGTGGTCAAATATGGTTCTGAAGCATGGGAACTTCAAAAAGTGGATAGAAATTTGCTAGAGGTTTTCCAGAGAAATTGCCAACAGATTGTTCAGGGTACCAAGCTGACTTACCATATTTCAAACAGTAGGCTGTACAAAAAGCGTGGTTCAATCCTACTTTCTAAGGCTATAATGAGAGAAAGGTTGAGATGGCTAGGGCACATTCTACAGATGAAGGATGACAGATTGCCAAAAGATTGTCCCTTTTGGCCAACTGTCTAGGACTGAACAGAAAGCAGGTCATCCATGGTTAGAATAAGAGGAAGTCATAAAGAATGATTTAAGGGAAATGAAAACTTCCTGGGAGGGTGTAAAGAGTGAAGGGTAAAATTCGACTTTAGCTACTTTTGGCTATCTTGGAAAGGAGTTTGGTTAGGAAAATGAAACTTTCGGGGATAGATCTACAGGCTAAAGTATGTCCCGGGAAGGTATTTTGAAGTACCTACCTCCACTCCTTCCCCCTCTAGAGGGTCCTGACCTTTGATGACCTTTAAAAATCTGTGTGTTATAAAAGTGAAAACTTGTAAAATAAATCTTCTGCTTAAAATGAAGTGCAACAAAATTGTTTTCAGCCTCATAACTTTGCTCAACCCTGATTTATAGAGTTTTAAAGATATTCAAATACATTTCCTAAATTTTGAAAATTAATATTGATATGGCTTAAAATACTACTCAAATAACAGGAATTGCATTTTCAGAACTAAAGCCAGAGAAAAAGAATCTTATAACTGAAAATTAAGGTAAAATGTTGTTTTGCCAAAATTTCAATAGGCACCTGTCATGTAGTCAAATTTCAGGATCCTCTAGAGGGAGAAAGAAAGGAGATAAGTACTTCAAAATACCTTCCCAGGACATATTTTAGCCTGTAGACCCATCCCTGAAAGTTTCATTTTCCTAACCTCACCCCTTTCAAAGATAGGTAAAAGTAATTAAAGTAGAATTTTACCGACTTTAAATACATTAGGATGGAGGAGCATGCATAGCTGTGTTGGCCTCAGATAGCTTGGTGGTGGTCAGATAGATAGCTAGTTTTTAGTAGTAGTATGAATTTTGGACCTAAATTACACCCTAAGAAAGTGTTGTCAAGCTACTATTGTTATCCTTTCTTATTTCTTTGGTTTAGAAGATTGTATTGATGATACATCAGTGTCCATCAAAATTTTGACAAAAAGGTTTTTTCCTATATCCAAGAAATGAATTTAAATGCCTTTTAAATCATAGTTGAGAAAAGGTATGAGGCTGAAAACCCTTTACTTGTCTCTCATTTAAGCAGTAGATCTATTTCTCAATGATAAAATTATATCACACACACATTGTCATTGGAAGGGCTGGAGGTAGGCTATGTGCTTTAAAGTGCCCTCCCAGGGGACCATTAAGGCTTTGGATACATTCCCTAAAATTTGTTCACCTAAGTCAACTAGGATTTTCAAGATACATAAAAGCATCTGATCTAAAATATTACTCACAAAGTTTCCTCCTTATAAATCATCTAGGTTAATTTCTGAGGAAACAAAACCCTTATTAAGAATTCTATCCATGGGTGCCCATAAGCTGAATTCCAGGGGGGGGGGGGCAAACCTCGTCTAATTGGCACTTTTAATGCTATATAATAGAAATCTCAGAAAAAAAATATAAAAATAAGGCAACATCATTCAGTCAGGGGGGCAGGAGCCCCCCCCCCTGCCCCCCATATGGGCACCCATGATTCTATCCTTGGCCTACTCAACACTCTTTCCAAATATAATATGTCATTATGACAGTTAAATCCTTTTTGTACTCTATTTATTTCTGAAAAACAGTAAACTAGCCTAGTTTAATGACAACTATTTGAAAAAAAATCATTAGCTTTTTTGTGTAGGCCTATAGGGCTGTACTAACATATTAGGGTAAAGTTCTACCAAATCATATTATTGAGTTAGGAATAAAGTGAATACACCATTTGATGCCTTTTTTATGCTGATTACAAATACAATAGGCTAATCATTTCTATTGGATATGAATTTCAGCCCCCCCCTATATAACTAACCTAACCTAACCCTGAATTGGCATATATAGGGGGGGGGCTGAAATTCATTTCTGATAGAAATAATTATTATATTCATAATCAGCATAAAAAAAGCATCAGCATCAGCATCAAATGGTGTATTCACTTTATTCCTAACTCAATAATAGGCCCGTTTTTTAGCACTAAGATCTTACATCTTTCTGCAAAGATTATTGTTTCTTAACTCATCTTTGTTCTAAGATCTTACAGCTCACTGATGTTAGCAAAAAGTGTGAAGACTGCCACTGTTTTGCCATATAGAACAATGATGAGAGAACTTTGATGATCTACTCATCATTGTTCTCAGACCGCGGATCACAGCAGAATGATGAAAGATGCTTGCACAAAAACAACCAAAGATGTAAGATTTTTGTTTAAAGATTTGACTTTCAAGTGTTTTCTGACAAAAAATGTAAGATCTTAGCACATTGATGAGTGAAAAAATGGCCCTAGCCTAATATGATTTGGTAGAACTTTAGGTCAATATCTACCAAATCATATTATTGAGTTAGGACAAAAGTGAATACACCATTCAATGCCTTTTTTATGCTGATTACAAATCTAATAAGCATTTCTATCGAAAATGAATTTCAGCCCCCCCCCCCTATATATGCTGATTCAGGGTTAGGTTAGGTATAGCCTATATAGGGGGGGCTGAAATTTCCGATAGAAATGCTTAGGCTATTATATTCGTAATCAGCATAAAAAAGGCATCAAATGGTGTATTCACTTTATTCCAACCTCAATAACATGATTTGGTAGATATTGACTAAACTTTACCCATATAAGGGTGGTAAGGACGCAACTTTCATGACACAAACAATTATATTTGGAAAGTGTTGAATACAGAACCAAACTGTAACCTAGTTTATTATGCTCTATTGTCACCATAGCGTGTTGTTCACAAAATAAATCTTGCACCAAGCATTCTTTTGGATTTGAGTTCTGCCTTAGGATTAATTTTATTCTCTTGGAATTCGTTTTCTATGTATTACCAATTAATCTGGTTGTTTCACCTGCAATTCCCAAATCAACAAAAACGCATTTTAATATTTCAAATTTAAACACAGATGTTTTCTTTATTATTACCTAATCCACTAGTTTAGCAAATGGCTTTTCTGGTCCGCAAATACAGAGATTTGGGCATAGAGATAGGACACCACGTCAAAACCCTACCCTGGGTTCCCAGTGATGCAATTTCAGGCAAAAAGGTCGTTTTGTGTGATGTAAAAGCCATCAAGCTCATGTGCACGTAGTCCCCCTAGACCTCTGGGGCGCATAGTTTATGTTTAAAACGTGCCAAGATTACCATTTTTGAGGTCATACACCGATAGTTGGCGGGGGATCCAAGTATACGTAACAGTGATAGATTGATGACGTCCCGTCTTATAAAGAAAGGATTAGGGGTAGAATGACATGTTTTAAGATTGTCTGAAAAGGTATTTTACATTGTTTGCATGAGGTAAGATGAAATAAAAGGTTTGTTTGATATGGTTGGCCTCAAACCCTAAAAAGGCCAGGGCCCTTAGGATGGACCTTTATCTTACTCGTTCAGTCCAAAAAATAACCAAAAATATGCTAAGGATTTCTAGAACTCTTAATTAGAAGGACCGACTAGTTTAAAGGATTAAAAATTAGTTAGTTTCTCAAGAAAATAGAAAAGCCGTAAAACAGAGAATAGTCCGAGAGATAGGGTGTCTCCAAAGCTTCCTAGTCAAATAATCTTTTCCCTTTTATCCGACAAATAACCAAAGAGAAAAAGGCTTATATTAAAGAAAGTCAAAAAGCACGGCCAGCCACAAACCCGCTAATTCTTGCAAAATATGTAGAAGTTTTTTTCCGAAACTAGAGCATGGCAGACCTTCGGCACGCTTAGTTAAGGTTCAAATCTTTCCAAAAATTACCTCCTGTAAGGTCATACACAATAAGTTTGTGGAAGCTCCATATATAAATAACTGTGATGGATTGATGACTTCACCTCTTAGAAAGAAAAATTTAGGGGTAAAGTAACATCCTTTAAGATTTCGTGAAGAGGAATATTAAAATATATGTGTGAAGTAAAATGAAATGACAAAGTTTGATTGAATGAGACATCCCCTTTTACAAACAATAAACTTGGGGGTCAAAAAATACAAAAATAAATGTTACGAATCGATCTTTATCCCGTGATACACAGCTACAATTTGTCTTATATACCTCTTATTATTTGTTTCTACCCCCGCTATTTCTCAATGTTTAAAAAACATTCCTACGACCACTAAAATAGCTAAAAAAGAAATTGCAATTACTGGAAAGGGAAATGCCGTGAAGTGCCCCTTAGGAAATTCAGTATAGGTGTAGTAGCAAGGATTCCCTGTATTCCCTGTAACCAAGGATTCCCTGAAACCAAGTAGCAAGGATTCCCTGAAAATGCCGTACAGGGTCTCTAGGAAATCTAATGCTGGTACACGATGCACGGAGAATGAGCAACCCCTGGAGATGTGATATGAACCATTAAAACATATTCTACTGTAGACGATTGTGCTGGAAAATATCTGACGAATCCGCTTTTGTCTGTCGAAGAACCCACGTTTCAAAACCATACTTGACCACTGTTATCACTGTCGCTCGTAATATTCTAATCTTGGTTCGCATGCTTATCTTACTATCTTTTCAAAAAAAAATTTAAACTATGAAAGGCATAACAGGCCTTAGATATTTTACTTTCAATAATTTCACTGCACCCACCATCTTTAATAAAAATAATATCCAGATACGCAGAGCTATCCTCCTGATTAATCTTCTCACTACCCAACATCGCCTCTTTACCTTCATTTATTCCTGGTCTAAGCGGATTAGTCTTTCTTAACATGAATTTCCAGAACCTATTCTTGCATCCCGGACTCCCAAAACCTCCAAAACCCTTTCATTTTGCTAACATAACAGTAAAATCATCAGTATGATTTAAGTCTAGTGGAGTTTTACTTTCCCATTTGATACCCAAACCCTCCCATAACATTTACTGCTTCCTTTAGGACAAAATTCATCAGAATGATCCATATAAACAGGGACAGGGCGGAACCCTGCCTAACTTCTGTTTCTAAGGCTGGTCTAAGGCTGGCTGGTAGTAATTGTGTATGTAGGGTTTTGTAAAAGGTGATGTGTACCCATACAAGTTTAATAAACTTCGGGTTTTGTTGTTAATGTGTGTATTTTTTTTAATAAAACCTTTTTCTCTCTAATATGAAAACATATTTTAGCCTTCTTTCTTACTTGAATTAATTTAAAAAAAACTTTTTCCACAAAATAAGTTTTTCAAAGAAAAGTAAAGAATTCCATTAAACAAAAAATGAGCAAAAATAAAATAAAATAATCTACCAAGTGTGAAACTACCGCAAATCAGCATCGATAAATCAATGAAACCCAAAACGAACAGAAATTACAATAAATAACCGAGTCAAACTCAAAAGGAGCAGAAATTAACATAAGTTGGGCTCAAAACCCCTATGCCTTCCGAAGGCCAGAACATAAGTTGCACTTTACTGAAAAAAATTAGTGTTTTTACTTCTATAACTTTAATAAATCAAATGATATAAACATTTTGATTACTAAATATCAGTATATGTATATTAAACTGACAATGCACATTCATTTGTATTTTTTCAATAAAGTGCAAATTATGTTCTAGCCTTGGCAAGGTATACGGGTTTACAACGCTTTCAATAAATACCTTATGTGCCCCCAGGGCATAACCTACAACCCTTGCCTTGAGGGCTGGGACTGTCATCCTGAAAGACCTAATTTCCAAAACTTTCTACTACGTTGAACAACATGGCTGTCTGAAAATTTTGATTGGATGTGTTTGGAGGAATGGTGAGCGTGAGAGGGTGGCTAATTACCCTCAAATCACGTTCAACTTATAAAGAGGGTACTAGCCCTCTCAATTTCCAATTGAATGAGCCCCTTTTGAAGTTTTTGCAACAACTCTATCTATAATAATCTTAAATGCCCCCAGGGCATAACTTATAACCTTTGCAGTGGGGGCTCTGTGGGGTTTGTCATCCTTAAATACATACTTTCCAGAACTTTCAACTACGTTGAACAAAATGGCTATCTCTCAGGTTTGATTGAATGTGTTTGGGGAAATGTTGGGCGTGAGAGGGGGGTCAATTACTCTCCACTCACTTTCGACTCTTAAAAAGGGCAATTTTAATTTCCAAACAAATGAGCCCTTTTTGAAATTTCTACAAAAACTTTCTATATAGACCTTATATGCCCCCAGGGCTTAACTTACAACCCTTGCACTGAGGGCTCTGAGGGGGCTATCATCCTAAAAGACCTAATTGCCAGAACTTTCGACTACGTTGAACAAAATGCATGTCTCAGAATTTTGATTGGATGTGTTTGGGGAAATGGTGGGCGCAAGAGGGGGGTTAGTTGCCATTCAATCACTTTCGACTATTAAAAAAGCACAAGCCCTTTTAATTTCCAATTGAATGAGCCCTATTTGATGTTTTTACAAAATCGCTTTCTATAAAAAGTCTTACATGCCCCTAGGGAATAACTTACAAACCTTGCCCTGAGGGTTGTGAGGGGGGAGGGGTTGTCATACTTAAAGGCCTAATTTCCAAAACTTTCAACTACGTTGAATAAAATAGCTATCTAAAAATTTTGATTGGATGTGTTTGGGGAAAAGGATGGCGTGAGAGGGGGTTTAGTTGCCCTCAAATCACTTTCGACTATGAAAAAGGGCACTAGCCCTTTGAGTTTCCAATCGAATGAGCTCTTTTTCAAGTTTCTACGACAAAGATTTAAATAAAAACTTATGTGCCTCCAGGGCATAACTTATAGCCCTTGACTGTGGGGGAAGTGTCCTGCTCAAAGGTATAATTTCCTGAACTTTAAACTGCGTGAAACAAAATGGCTATCTCAAAATTTTTATTGGATGTGTTTGGGGAAAAGGTGGGCGCGAGAGGGGGGTTAGTTGCCCTCAAATATCTTTCGACTATTAAAAAGGGCACTGGCCCTTTGAATTTCCAATCGAATGAGCCCTTTCTGAAGTTTATACGACAAAGATTTCAATAAAAACCTTATGTGCCCCAATGACATAACTTATAACCCTTGCCCTGAAGACGGTGGGGCGAGTGTCCTGCTCAAAGGTATAATTTCCTGAACTTTAAACTAAGTGAAAAAAATGGCTATCTAAAAATTGTGATTGGATGTGTTTAGGGAAATGGTGGGCGTGGAAGTGGTGTTAGTTGCCTTCCAATCACTTTCGACTATTAAAAAGGGCACTAGCCATTTTTAATTTCCAATCGGATGAGCCCTTTTTGAAGTATCTACGACAACGCGTTCTTTGAAAACCTTATATGCCCCCAGGGCATAACTTACAGCCCTTGCCCGAGGCTTGTGGAGGGGTTGTCATCATCAAAGACCTAATTTCCAGAACTTAAAACTACATTGAATAAAACGGCTATCTCAAAATGTTGATTGGATTTGTTTGGGGAAACGGTGGGCATGAGAGGGGGTTGCTGCCCAATCCCTTTCGACTATTAAAAAGGGCACTAGCTCTTTGAATGTCCAATCGAACGAGCCTTTTTTAAAGTTTCTACGACAACGCCTTCTATAAAAACCTTAAATGCCCCCAGGGCAAAACTTACAACACTTGGCATGAAGGCTGCGGGGAGTGTCCTCCTCAAAAACATAATTTCTATCTTGAAATCAACTACGTTGAAAAAAATGACTATCTCAAAATTTTGATTGGATGTGTTTCGGGAAATGGTGGGCGTGGAAGGGGTGCTAGTTGCCTTCTAATCACTTTCGACAATTGAAAAGGGCACAAGCCACTCCAATTTCTAATTGAATGAGCCCTTTTCGAAGTTTCTACGACAAATTCTTCGATACGAAGTGCCCTGCTCTAAAGGAAAAAATAATAAAAATAATACATTGTGTCAACATCGTTCTTATATGCCCCAGGGCATAATTTAAACCCTTGCCCTGAGGGTTGTAGGGGAGTGTCCTCCTGAAAAATATATTTTCTATCTGGAAATCAACTACGCTGAACAAAATGGCTATCTCAAAATTTTGATTGGATGTGTTTGGTGGAATGATGGGCGCGGCTGGGGGGCTAGTTTCCCTCCAATAACTTTTGACTATTAAAAATGGCACTAGCCACTCCAGTTTCCAATCGAATGAGCCCTTTTCGAAGTTTCTACGACAACTCTTTCGATACGAAGTGCCCCGGTCTTAAACCAAGAAAAAAAAAAAAATTTTTCCCCCACACCCTTTTTCCCCACCCTTCCCTTTGAACTAATTCTGTTTGTACCTGAAGGCCCAATGAGAGTTAGAATGTTTTGGTATTAACACATACCTATTAGGCATCTGCTCTCCTTCCTAACAAGGAAAGAAACAGAGAGTGTAAGGCACTGGCGGATCCAGGGGAGGGGCGAGGGGGCGCACCCCCCCCCTAACGTAGTCTAAAGTATTGTAATTTACTTAATTAACGCAACGTTGCGTTAATTAAAGTTGCTCCTAACGCAAGTTTATTCGATCAACCTCTTTTGCCCCCCCCCCTAAAAAATCCTGGATCCGTCCCTGGTGTAAGGGCACTATAAATTTTAACTTGTAATTCAATGAACCCCGTTCCAAAGTTTATGCGACCACCTCTTCCACATAAAGTGCCCCTGGAAAAATAAGTAAGTATTAATTCATTGAACCCTTATGGCTCTTAACTTAGGTAATGCTATAGCATGGCTTCTGACCTAAAAAGTTGAGTAGAAATTTCAGATTCCATTTTTATGAATATCCGAAATTATCTGAGGGGAATATGTTTGGGGAGCATATTCCACGGCTGAGAAATTTCTGCTGGGTGGAATTTAACGCGGAGGAATTATCAGCAGGAAAAAAAATCTACTTTGTGGGGGGAAGGATTTCCCAGAGGTGGGTTTTCCAAATGTGAATTATTCAGGAAGGGGACGACTAAACCCATTCGATAATATTCTAAATGTTGCATCTGAAAGTAACAGGAATAAAGAATCAACGGAAATGTCAGAGATAGCACTTCAATAGCGACGAAGACCACACTGCCTTTCCATCATAAACAATAAGTAGAACAACAGGGAAATTTTTATAAAAGACAGTGGAATGCAACTTTAAATGAATATTTCGACCCTATATCCAAGGTCCGTCCTCAGCAAAACAAACGAAGAGAATAAAAAATAATATAAAAGAAACTTACATTAAAATTCAATCATTAAAACTGAAATTTTTTTTTAATTTTTTTTTTTTTTAATTTATAAAAAAAACTTCAGTTTTAATGATTGAATTTTAATGAAAGTTTCTTTTATATTGTTTTTTATCCTCTTCGTCTGTTTTGCTGAGGACGGCCCTTGGATATAGGGTCGAAATATTCATTTAAAGTTGCGTTCCACTGTCTTGTATAAAAAAAAAAAAAAAAAAAAAAAAAAAAATCCCTGTTGTTATACTTATTGTTTAAGATAGCACTTCAGGTTCCTTTAGACGATTTTGTTCGTGTCTTTTGAAAAAAGACATTTCCAAAAGACAGACTAATTTCATTTATTTTACTTTCTCTGTGGCTGCTCAATTATGCATGTGAGGGGGGAGACTTCACCCCCCTCCCACTGTCTCCACTGAGGTTTCAGTTTTTATCTCAAGCCTTAATAATGAACGCAATACGATAAAAGTATAACTCAAAATAACATATATAGAATAATAAATGCACATAACACGGAACAATTAATCAAAATTGCATATTATGAGTTGAGGCTCACCCAAATGATGGGCCAGGGGGCTCACCATTCCACAATCTATGACCTCAATCCTGCTATAACTGAAAATATAAAGTATTTTTGAGTATTTTAACGTCTTCCACAACTCAAGTGATCCAATATTCTGCAGTCAAGTGAGTCCGTCTGATTCTTTAAGCCGGAAACGTAGGAGATAAGCGAGGTTTCGCCACATATTTGATGAGCCTCACACAAAACCCTCCCCCTCTCCTATTGACAATGATCAAGTTTTGTATTTTCTTCACAGTCCGCCGCCCCCACCCCAAAGACAGTAAAACGATAATTCTTTGTACATGAATAATATATAGCGAATCTCTTATTATTATCCGAATGTAATTTTAAAATAAATACTCTGAGATAGATGCAAAATTTCTTTGGCGCACAAAATCCTATTAAGGTCAATTCCAAACAGTCGTGATCCCTTTGTGTCAGCAAGTGAAATGGTCAAAACACCCTTATTAGAGCAATTATTTCAATCCATTCATTGTTGCCAATTGCTGTCCACAAGTTATGCAAGCTGTCTATTGTTAATATATAAGGTTTTTATCAAAGAGATAATTGTATAAACTTTGAAAAAAGCCTCATTCGATTTAAATTGAAAGTTCTAGATCCGTTTTATAAAGTCAAGAATAATTGGACAGTAAGCAACCCCCTCTCCATGCAATAAAAACTTGAAACTTTTTGCAATAAAAAACGAACAAAAATTAATTGAAAAAAAAACTTTCCAAAAAATAAGTTTTTCAAAGAAAAGTAAAGGCCATTTTAAACTTAAGCTCAGGAGATATGAATACTACTACTACTACTACTGCTAACAACTCATTGCACCACAAAGCCGCGTGAGGCCAACATAGATACGCACGCTCATCCTCCAACCCAATCTATTTAAAGCCTCCCTTCTTACACCCGCCCACGAAGTTCCCATTTCCTTTAAATCTTTCTTTATGACGTCCTCCCACCCCAGACGGGGACGACCTGCTTTCCGTTTAGCCCTAGATGGTTGGCCAACAAGTAATAATATAAATGAATAAATAGATTTTAAAGCGAGTAATGCTTAGAATGAATATGAAAATCAAGCTTAAAACAAAAAAAAATAGTTTGCTATTAAAGTATAAATGAAACTTAAAACGAACAGAAATTAAATAAACAATCAATGTGAAGAAACATACAATATATATTAATGTAAATGAATAAATAAATCTTAAAACGAGTGAAACTTAAATTGAATATGCAAATCAAATTTGAATTGAATAAAAATAACTACAAACAACAGTTTGGGTATTGCCTCACTGCAGAAGCCTAAAACCTACTGCATCATTGGCACTTTACTGAAGACGAATTATATTACAAATGTTTTCTTTTGTACTTAATATTGAAAATAAATATTAAAATTACAGTAATATTTTGAACTCATGAGCTTTCAGCAATTAATATCATTATACATCAAATATTCAGTTTAATTTATTAGTTCTTCCCAAGATTGGTCAAGACAAATATAGTTTCACTACCATACAAAATTTGGATACTGCCCCCTTCTTTAACTGCAAAAACCTAAAGCCTTCTGCATCATTGGAGCTTCACTGAAAACAAAATTACTCTTATATTACAAATTTATTCTTTTCCAGTTCTTACAGCATTGAAAATGAAAATAAAAATTAGTGAAAAAAAATCTTGAACTAATGGATCTTTGAACAATTAATATAATTATATATCTAATATTCAATTTGAATTTGTTTATATTTTCCAAGACTGTTCAAGACTCATATAGTTTTCAGTAAGGCACCAATGACGCAGTAGGTTTTAGGCTTTTGCAGTGAGGTGATACCCAAACTCTTGTTTGTAGTTATTTTTATTCAATTCAAACTTGATTTGCATATTCAATTTAAGTTTCACTTGTTTTAAGATTTATTTATTCATTTACATTAATATATATTGTATGTTTGTTTGCATTGATTGTTTATTTAGTTTCTGTTTATTTTAAGTTTCATTTATACTTTAATAGCAAACTATTTTTTTTGTTTGAAGCTTAATTTTCATTATTCAATCTAAGGATTACTTGCTTTAAAATCTATTTATGCATTTATATTATTACTTGTTGTATTTTTTTTGCTACAATTGTTTATTTAATTTCTGTTTGTTTTGGGTTTCATTTATTCTTTAATAGTAATTTCTGGTTGTTTTGAGTTTGAATTTTAACAGGTATTAATATCTCCTGAGCTTAAGTTTAAAATGGCCTTTACTTTTCTTTGAAACTTATTTTTTGGAAAGTTTTTTTTAATTAATCAAAGAAAGTGAACAGATTTTTTTGCAAATGGTATCAAATTTTCTATTTCAGGTCAACTAGAGAAGGTATGAAATTAAATTAAATACTACTATTTGTGTCCCGATTCAAAAGGGTGTATGTTGTTAAAAATTTCTGAAAAATTATCTCCAGCATACAAATAGCAGGCCAAACTATAAAGTCCTTAAAAAAACGAAAACATTTAAAGTATTATTTTTCTTTTTCCCTGAAAAGACTATTTCAAATGAACAAAAATTAATTTAAAAAACTGTTTCCACAAAATAAGTTTCTTAAAGAAAAGTAAAGAACTCCATTAAACCAAAAATGAGCAGAAATAAAATCAAATAATCTACCAAGCATGAAGCTCCCACAAATCAGAATTGATAAATGAATGAAACCCAAAAAAAACATAAATTACAATAAATAACCAAGTCAAACTCAAATTGAGCAGAAAATAACATGAGTAGGGCTCAAAACCCCTATGCCTTCCCAAGACTAGAACAAATTTTGTACTTTACTGAAAAAAATATAAATGAATGTGTCAGTTTGATATGCATATACTGATATTTAGTAATCAAAATGTTAACATTATTTGATTTATTAAAGTTATAAAAGTAAAAACATTTATATTTTTTCAGTAAAGTGCAAATAATGTTCTGGCCTTGGGAAGGCATGGGGGTTTTGAGCCCTACTCATGTTAATTTCTGCTTGCTTTGAGTTTGACTTGGTTATTTATTGTAATTTCTGTTTGTTTTGGGTTTCACCTATTTATCAATGCTGATTTGTGGTAGTTTAATAATTGGTAGATTATTTGATTTGGTGGTCAGATGCTCATTTTTGGTTTAATGGAGTTCTTTACTTTTCTTTGAAAAACATATTTTGTGGAAAAAGTTGTTTTAATTAATTATTAGTAAAGATGGTGGGAGTGGTGAAGATTTTAAAGTAGAATAGCCAAGGCTCAGGGTGTTTTTTTTTTCACAGTTAAAAAAAAAGTTTGGAAGAACAGGAAGATATGTCTGCAAACCAAGATTAGAGTATTAGAAGCTACAGCAATGACAGTGGTCAAATATGGTTCTGAAGCATGGGAACTTCAAAAAGTGGATAGAAATTTGCTAGAGGTTTTCCAGAGAAATTGCCAACAGATTGTTCAGGGTACCAAGCTGACTTACCATATTTCAAACAGTAGGCTGTACAAAAAGCGTGGTTCAATCCTACTTTCTAAGGCTATAATGAGAGAAAGGTTGAGATGGCTAGGGCACATTCTACAGATGAAGGATGACAGATTGCCAAAAGATTGTCCCTTTTGGCCAACTGTCTAGGACTGAACAGAAAGCAGGTCATCCATGGTTAGAATAAGAGGAAGTCATAAAGAATGATTTAAGGGAAATGAAAACTTCCTGGGAGGGTGTAAAGAGTGAAGGGTAAAATTCGACTTTAGCTACTTTTGGCTATCTTGGAAAGGAGTTTGGTTAGGAAAATGAAACTTTCGGGGATAGATCTACAGGCTAAAGTATGTCCCGGGAAGGTATTTTGAAGTACCTACCTCCACTCCTTCTCCCTCTAGAGGGTCCTGACCTTTGATGGCGTTTAAAAATCTGTGTGTTATAAAAGTGAAAACTTGTAAAATAGATCTTCTGCTTAAAATGAAGTCCAACAAAATTGTTTTCAGCCTCACAACTTTGCTCAATCCTGATTTATATAGTTTAAAAGATATGCAAAAACATTTCCTAAATTTTGAAAATTAACATTGATATGGCTTAAAATACTACTCAAATAACAGGAATTGCATTTTCAGAACTAAAGCCAGAGAAAAAGAATCTTATAACTGAAAATTAAGGTGAAATGTTGTTTTGTCAAAATTTCAATAGGCACTATGAGGCTCAGAGCTATCCTCCTGATTAATCTTCTCACTACCCAACATCGCCTCTTTACCTTCATTTATTCCTGGTCTAAGCGGATTAGTCTTTCTTAACATGAATTTCCAGAACCTATTCTTGCATCCCGGACTCCCAAAACCTCCAAAACCCTTTCATTTTGCTAACATAACAGTAAAATCATCAGTATGATTTAAGTCTAGTGGAGTTTTACTTTCCCATTTGACTCCCAAACCCTCCCATAGCATTTACTGCTTCCTTTAGGACAAAATTCATCAGAATGATCCATATAAACAGGGACAGGGCGGAACCCTGCCTAACTTCCGTTTCTAAGGCTGGTCTAAGGCTGGCTGGTAGTAATTGTGTATGTAGGGTTTTGTAAAAGGTGATGTGTACCCATACAAGTTTAATAAACTTCGGGTTTTGTTGTTAATGTGTGTATTTTTTTTAATAAAACCTTTTCCTCTCTAATATGAAAACATATTTTAGCCTTCTTTCTTACTTGAATTAATTTTTTAAAAAAATTTTTCCACAAAATAAGTTTTTCAAAGAAAAGTAAAGAATTCCATTAAACAAAAAATGAGCAAAAATAAAATAAAATAATCTACCAAGTATGAAACTACCGCAAATCAGCATCGATAAATAAATGAAACCCAAAACGAACAGAAATTACAATAAATAACCGAGTCAAACTCAAAAGGAGCAGAAATTAACATAAGTTGGGCTCAAAACCCCTATGCCTTCCCAAGGCCAGAACATAATTTGCACTTTACTGAAAAAAATTAATTTTTTTACTTTTATAACTTTAATAAATCAAATAATATTAACATTTTGATTACTAAATATAAGTATATGTATATTAAACTGACAATGCAGATTCATTTGTATTTTTTCAATAAAGTGCAAATTATGTTCTAGCCTTGGCAAGGTATACGGGTTTACAACGCTTTCAATAAATACCTTATGTGCCCCCAGGGCATAACCTACAACCCTTGCCTTGAGGGCTGGGACTGTCATCCTGAAAGACCTAATTTCCAAAACTTTCTACTACGTTGAACAACCAAGAAAAAAAAACAAGAAAAAAAATAATACATTGTGCCAACATCGTTCTTTACTTAGGCAGCGCCATTGCGCTGGCTATGAAAGTATTGATACTGTTCTTATACAGAGCACTAATCACTTAAATATATTTACTTGGCATACCATACAAGGATAAAACCTTTGATGAACCTCTTCCATTGGCTGGCTCAAACGTTCTCATGGCAGAGTGTCGTTGGTCACTTTAAAAAGGGCCTGATAACTTTTAATTACTATTCAAATGAGCCTTCTGCACATCTTTTAGGATAATTTGTTCAATCGTATGACCCCTGGGAAAAACAAATAAATAAACACGTATCCTTGATCTTTCTTCTGGCAAAAACAAATCCACATTTTTTTCAGATAAGAACTTTAAACCTCGACAATAGAGTTTTCAGATGTGCTGAATAAAGTGGTGATGTTTTAATTAAGATCACTTTTGGGGGTGTTTTCCCTTTATCGAAAATCAAGCGAATATTCTCAGCCTTGTAGCTTTTTATTGACAACATTCAACTTAAGAAAGTTTATATAATTAGAGTCAGTACAAAAAAGTTAATTCTTCTGATATATTAATTGTTAACAAAATTAGCACTTATAGAGTTTCAGTTACTGTTGGCCCGAGTCACTTTTTATTTATAGTTTTTCTTTGCCACGAACACAACTAACCAAAATGAAAAAAAAAATAATTTGAAAGGAAACATCGCGCAAAAAACATTTTGTAAAAAAAATATTGATTAGGCTCTAAGTGGCACAAAAAAAAATCAGAAACTTATGAGAGAAATGTAAAGGTCCCGGATTGGATTTTATAATCCCAGAAGCCCTTTCACAAGAAATTACCGGTCTTTTACCTATCAGTATGTCTTTCGAAGCGCCCATGTTTCAAAACCATAATTGATCACTGTTATGACTGTCGCTCCTTGTCGAAATAACAAGGTTTGATTGATTGGGACATCCCCTCTTACAAACAATTAACAAGGGGTCGGAATATGTTACGAAATGAGCTATGTACTGTTGTACACAGTGACGATTTGCCGTGTGTAACTTCTATTATCCATTTCTAAGCCCCTGCTATTTATCAATGTAAAAAAGAGCCTCTTACGACCACTAAAAGAAGAGATTGCGATTGCCGGATAGGAAAATGCCATGAAGCACCCCTTAGAAATTTTAGAACAGGCACACGAAGTGGAGAGGAACCCCTGAAAATATTGTATAGGGTCCCTAGGAAATTCAGTGCTGGTACATCATGCAGGGAGAGTGAGCAAACCCCTAAGAAAACGAGGTGAACCATTACAACACATTCTACAGTAGACACTTGGACTGGAAAATATCTGACAAATTCACCTCTGTCTTTCGAAGCACCCACGTTTCAAAGCCATGTTTGACCACTGTTATCACTGTCAATCGCAATATTCTAATCTTGGTTCGTATAATTATCTTAGTATCTTTTCAAACTTTTCTCAACTGTGAAAAGGCATCACGGGCTTTGGCTCATCTACTTTAAACAATTTTACTACACCCACCATCCTTAATAAAAATGAAATCCAGATACGTAGAGCTACCCTCCTGATCCATCTTCTCACACCCATCATCACCTCTTCATCTTCATCTATTCCTAGTCTGTGCAGTTTAGTCTTCTTAGCATCAATTTTCAAACCAATTCTCGCATCCTGGACTCCCAAATCTTCAAACCTCTATTCATTTTCCTAATATACAGCTAAACAGCTGACGTTCCCACCATTCCTGAGGATGTCAGTACGATTGTTGCCTCACGATTGAATGATTGTAAAGTGATGCTAAGTTTTCTTGTAGAGAAGCACGAAACTTCTGCAGTACCTAGCTCAGAGAACGAGACACCAATATGACCATCTCTGCCCCGACCAAAAAGGACTATCCCAGTTGTTTTGTTAAATTTGCCCGTAAACTTGAGTGCCAATTCTACTAAGCAAAAGGAGCTCTTGAGGAAAATTGGACCCACTGATAAAATAGACATAATCGAACAACGAAGAGACAGGCTGTTTGCACATATGAAAGACGAAACATCCGCAAGTGTTGTTGCCTCGGGGCCCAAGGTGAGCAAAATATCCGTAGCAAGGTACTGCGTTCAGAATACCTCGGGATCATTTATGTTGACAAAGATTACGACGTTTCAGCTATTCCCAACCTAATTAGCGGTGTTTCCCAAGCCAAGCGCTTTGGAAATTCCTCAGTTGTTCAGCTCACGTTCGCTACTAAGATTGACTTTGATCAGGCTCTCAAGTTTGGAATCAAGGTAGAATACACCATGTTTTCTGTGTCAAAGCCCCTTACAAAACCGCTGCAGTGCTATAATTGTCAAGGTTTTGGTCATCGTGCAAACCAGTGTCAGAAGGAGACTAAATGTAGAAAGTGTGCCGGTGATCATAGCTACTCCGAGTGCACCTCAGATGTGCTCAATTGTGGCAACTGCGGATCCAACCATGCAAGTAACAGCTTTCGGTGCTCGAACCTAAAAAAATGCAGCTCGTGGTACAACTCCAGACCAAGCTGCGCCAAAGAACTTAAATCCTAAATCGGCTAAATAAATGGCGAAGTACGTGTGTTCTGTCAAAACATAAACGGTGCTAGAGAAAAATTAGACATACTTCAAATAGTGTATGGTGCTTTCGATATAATTTGTGTTAATGAGCATCTGCTTAATGAAGATAACAGCACAAGACTGATTATTTCTTCTGATCATCAGTTTTTTATCTACCCAACTAAAAGTACTGGGGGTCGACCCTTGGGGGGCTTAATGATAGCTGTTAAAAAAGTATAATTGTAATCTGTTTGAGTCTAATGATGCATGTCTTGCGGTAGAATTTAGTGGTTTTATTGCTGTTTGTGTTCATATACCTACTAATTATAGAAATGACCGATCGAGTCAGAAGTTTTCGTCTGCCTGCTCGTCTTTGTCGAAATTACTTGAAAAAATAGCTCTTACCCGTAAATATTGTGTTATTATGGGTGATTTTAATACGGATATTAATGATAATACCATTGGTCGCTCACAAATTTTAAATGCTACATTGCCGCACAATTTCTATTGTCCACAGGAAAATAGATCATTTACCTATGTACATAATATTGGTAGCACTTCTGATCTCGATTTCGTGTTTGCTGATATGGGGGATCTCCGGCAGCAGATAGCTAATGTTTCTGACGACTTTCTTTTAAGTGACCATTCGCATCTTGAGTTTCATTTACCACGCAGTTCTTTTGAAACATATGCTCCCTCTAGGCCCAAGTTGTTCACTAAACAAAACTGGAGTCGTATTGATATATTTACTTACAGATGCTACTTGATTCGTACTTAGATAAGATAAGGGTTCAGTTTCATTTGCTCTCGCGGGTAAAATCTGGCCGGCTTCTCCATTTGAATTGTTATTTGCTTGAACTGGTGCATAGTATAAAATGGCTGCATCTGTTGCAGTTCCGTCGGAAAAAATAAAGCTGAATACCCGTAAGAGAGGCTGGTCAGATTTTCCTGGTTTGAAGGTTGAAAAGTCTCGCCATCTGTTTTGGAGAACAAATTTGGGTTGATTTTGAAAGACCACGTTCAGGATGGGTTTTTAAAATTATGAAGTCGAGTAAACACCAATATCAAAAGGAGGTGAAATCTTGGAAAAGAAGTCGGGTTAAGGAGCTATCGCAGGAAATAAAAAATAATCCTCGTCAGCTATGGCGAGAAGTGTCTAAACTTATCCGTTCTTCTTTGTCGCCACCTGATATCATTGAAATAAATAGATGGTTTGAAGATTTTTCTTCAATGTTTGCGGCTGATCCTCCATTCTTAGAAAGTAATTTCCGAGACGTTCTGATGCAGCATTTTGATCGACTGAACCAATACAGTAACTGACTTACTATTACCCCGCCGTGTGTTGAATCTTTTGTTCGTCCTCTTCCTTTAGGAAAATCGCCTTGGGAAGATGGTATTCAGCCGGAACATTTCAGGTATGATACCCCTAAACTGTTTAGTCACATAGCTTTATTGTTCCAAGCAATAGTATCGCAACAGTCTGTCCCACAAGGTTTGTGTCAGGGGGTTGTTACCTGTATACATAAGAAGGGGAAAGACCCTAAAGATTGTTCTTCGTACAGGCCCATCACTATTTGTTCAGTTCTAGCAAAGCTACTGGAGAAGATACTGTGCCCTATAGTGGCAGGGCGAGCGGAAGTGGGTGACAATCAGTTCAGTTTCTGGTCCGGTCTTGGTGTTCAGAATGCACATGCAACTTTTATTTCAATTGTTGAAAAGTTTAAGAAACGAAAAACTCCGTTATTTGTCGGCGCAATAGACATATCTAAGGCGTTTGATTCTGTCTTACATTCGCAAGCAGTCTTGTCACTACTAAGGGCAGGAGTTGATCCCTTTGTTTGTAATTGTCTGTGGCAATGGTATCGAAAATCTCAAGTAACAATTCAGTCTGCCGGACATCTTTCTGGACCTATAGATATACGTAGGGGTGTTAAACAAGGCTAAGTAATCTGCCCTGTGATATTTAGAACAATGCAATACGTTCTGCGACAAAATCGATAGAAGATTTTTTGATAGATGATGGAATTGACGCTAGTGATTTATCTTACGCAGATGATCTACTTTTGATAAGTGATAATTTAGAATCTTAACAGAAAGCTATTAATGCCGTATCGTCTGCACTTGGTGATATTTGGCTAACAATAGAGCCGTCTAAGACTGAATTCGTCATTTTGAACGACGAAACATTGCCAAATCGTTTTGTTGATGTTTGCGGGAAGATAGTTCTCCAAAAGGATAAGCTTGAATATCTCGGACTCCGGTATGGGAATTCTATCAAAGCTACTAAAAATCTAGTTATTGCAGCACTTAAAGAAAAACTGCGGAAAACTTACGGTATGCTAGCGCGAACTAAAGGTCAATTTGACAAAATTACGCTCGGTCGTCTCTGTAATGCCATGTTCGTGCCACATGTCTTTTTTTAACCCCTTTATGGAATTACTTTAGTAAAACCGAACGTAACCAAATTCGTTAAATTTTTTTTCGGTATTGCAAATATTTATTGAAAATTCCCATATGGTTCAGAAACTCTTATGTTTCGCAGAGGTACTATATTTTTCAGATAAGTTTTATATTTTTCAGAACTTTCGACTACGTTGAACAAAATGCATGTCTCAGAATTTTGATTGGATGTGTTTGGGGAAATGGTGGGCGCAAGAGGGGGGTTAGTTGCCATTCAATCACTTTCGACTATTAAAAAAGCACAAGCCCTTTTAATTTCCAATTGAATGAGCCCTATTTGATGTTTTTACAAAATCGCTTTCTATAAAAAGTCTTACATGCCACCAGGGAATAACTTACAACCCTTGCCTTGAGGGTTGTGAGGGGGGAGGGGTTGTCATACTTAAAGACCTAATTTCCAAAACTTTCAACTACGTTGAATAAAATAGCTATCTAAAAATTTTGATTGGATGTGTTTGGGGAAAAGGATGGCGTGAGAGGGGGTTTAGTTGCCCTCAAATCACTTTCGACTATGAAAAAGGGCACTAGCCCTTTGAGTTTCCAATCGAAAGAGCTCTTTTTCAAGTTTCTACGACAAAGATTTAAATAAAAACTTATGTGCCTCCAGGGCATAACTTATAACCCTTGACCTGAAGACTGTGGGAGGAGTGTCCTGCTCAAAGATATAATTTCCTGAACTTTAAACTGCGTGAAACAAAATGGCTATCTAGAAATTTTTATTGGATGTGTGTGGGGAAAAGGTGGGCGCGAGAGGGGGGTTAGTTGCCCTCAAATATCTTTCGACTATTAAAAAGGGCACTGGCCCTTTGAATTTCCAATCGAATGAGCCCTTTCTAGAGTTTCTACGACAAAGATTTCAATAAAAACCTTATGTGCCCCAATGGCAAAACTTATAACCCTTGCCCTGAAGACTGTGGGGGGAGTGTTCTGCTCAAAGGTATAATTTACTGAACTTTGAACTGGCGTGAAAATCTCAATGGCTATCTCAAAATTTTGATTGGATGTGTTTGGGGAAATGGTGGGCGTTGAAGGGGTGTTAGTTGCCTACCAATCACTTTTGACTATTAAAAAGGGCACTAGCATTTTTAATTTCCAATCGGATGAGCCCTTTTTGAAGTATCTACGACAACGCGTTCTTTGAAAACCTTATATGCCCCCAGGGCATAACTTACAGCCCTTGCCCGAGGCTTGTGGAGGGGTTGTCATCATCAAAGACCTAATTTCCAGAACTTAAAACTACATTGAATAAAACGGCTATCTCAAAATGTTGATTGGATTTGTTTGGGGAAACGGTGGGCATGAGAGGGGGTCGCTGCCCAATCACTTTCGACTATTAAAAAGGGCACTAGCTCTTTGAATGTCCAATCGACCGAGCCTTTTTTAAAGTTTCTACGACAACGCCTTCTATAAAAACCTTATATGCCCCCAGGGCATAACTTACAACCCTTGGCCTGAAGGCTGCGGGGAGTGTCCTCCTCAAAAACAAAATTTATATTTTGAAATCAACTACGTTGAAAAAAATGGCTTTCTCAAAATTTTGATTGGATGTGTTTGGAGAAATGGTGGGCGTGGAAGGGGTGCTAGTTGCCTTCGAATCACTTTCGACTATTAAAAAGGGCACAAGCCGCTCACATTTCCAATTGGATTAGCCCTTTTCGAAGTTTCTACGACAAATTCTTCGATGCGAAGCGCCCTGCTCTAAAGGAAAAAATAATAAAAATAATACATTGTGTCAACATCGTTCTTATTATGCCCCAGGGCATAATTTAAAACCTTGCCCTGAGGGTTGTAGGGGAGTGTCCTCCTGAAAAACACATTTTCTATCAGGAAATCAACTACGCTGAACAAAATGGCTATCTCAAAATTTTGATTGGATGTGTTTGGTGGAATGATGGGCGCGGCTGGGGGGCTAGTTTCCCTCCAATAACTTTTGACTATTAAAAATGGCACTAGCCACTCCAGTTTCCAATCGAATGAGCCATTTTCGAAGTTTCTACGACAACTCCTTCTATACGAAGTGGCCTGGTCTTAAACCAAGAAAAAAAATAAAACATTGTGCCAACCTCGTTCTTTACTTAGGCAACACTATTGCGCTGCCTATGAAAGTATTGATACTGTTCTTATACAGAGCACTAATCACTTGAATATATTTACTTGGCATACCATACAAGGATAAAACCTTTGGTGAACCTCTTCCATTGGCTGGATCAAACGTTCTCATGGCAGAGTGTCGTTGGTCACTTAAAAAAGGGCCTGATAACTTTTAATTACTATTAAAATGAGCCTTCTGCACATCTTTTAGGATAATTTGTTCAATCGTATGACCCCTGGAAAAAAACAAATAAATAAACACGTATCCTTGATCTTTCTTCTGGCAAAAACAAATCCACATTTATTTCAGATAAGAACTTTAAACCTCGACAATAGAGTTTTCAGATGTGCTGAATAAAGTGGTGATGTTTTAATTAAGATCACTTTTGGGGGTGTTTCCCCTTTATCGAAAATCAAGCGAACATTCTCAGCCTTGTAGCTTTTTATTGACAACATTCAACTTAACAAAGTTTATATAATTAGAGTCAGTACAAAAAAGTTAATTCTTCTGATATATTAATTGTTAACAAAATTAGCACTTATAGAGTTTCAGTTACTGTTGGCCCGAGTCACTTTTTATTTATAGTTTTTCTTTGCCACGAACACAACTAACCAAAATGAAAAAAAGAATAATTTGAAAGGAACATCGTGCTAAAAACATTTTGTAAAAAAAAATATTGATTAGGCTCTAAGTGGCACAAAAAAAAATCAGAAACTTATGAGAGAAATGAAAGGTCCCGGATTGGATTTTATAATCCCAGAAGCCCTTTCACAAGAAATTACCGGTCTTTTACCTATCAGTATGTCTTTCGAAGCGCCCATGTTTCAAAACCATAATTGATCACTTTTATGACTGTCGCTCCTTGTCGAAATAACAAGGTTTGATTGATTGGGACATCCCCTCTTACAAACAATTAACCAGGGGTCGGAATATGTTACGAAATGAGCTATGTCCTGTTGTACACAGTGACGATTTGCCGTGTGTAACTTCTATTATCCATTTCTAAGCCCCCGCTATTTATCAATGTAAAAAAAAGCCTCTTATGACCACTAAAAGAAGAGATTGCGATTGCCGGATAGGAAAATGCCATGAAGCACCCCTTAGAAAATTTAGAACAGGCACACGAAGTGGAGAGGAACCCCTGAAAATATTGTATAGGGTCCCTAGGAAATTCAGTGCTGGTACATCATGCAGGGAGAGTGAGCAAACCCCTAAGAAAACGAGGTGAACCATTACAACACATTCTACAGTAGACACTTGGGCTGGAAAACATCTGACAAATTCACCTCTGTCTTTCGAAGCACCCACGTTTCAAAGCCATGTTTGACCACTGTTATCACTGTCAATCGCAATATTCTAATCTTGGTTCGTATAATTATCTTAGTATCTTTTCAAACTTTTCTCAACTGTGAAAAGACATCACGGGCTTTGGCTCATCTACTTTAAACAATTTTACTACACCCACCATCCTTAATAAAAATGAAATCCAGATACGTAGAGCTACCCTCCTGATCCATCTTCTCACACCCATCATCACCTCTTCATCTTCATCTATTCCTAGTCTGTGCAGTTTAGTCTTCTTAGCATCAATTTTCAAACCAATTCTCGCATCCTGGACTCCCAAATCTTCAAACCTCTATTCATTTTCCTAATATACAGCTAAACAGCTGACGTTCCCACCATTCCTGAGGATGTCAGTACGATTGTTGCCTCACGATTGAATGATTGTAAAGTGATGCTAAGTTTTCTTGTAGAGAAGCACGAAACTTCTGCAGTACCTAGCTCAGAGAACGAGACACCAATATGGCCATCTCTGCCCCGACCAGAAAGGACTATCCCAGTTGTTTTGTCGAATCTGCCCGCGAGCTTGAGTGCTAATCCTACCAAGCAAAAGAAGTTCTTGAGGAAAATTGGACCCGCTGATAAAATAGACAGAATCGAACAACGAAGAGACAGGCTGTTTGTACATATGAAAGACGAAACATCCGCAGGTGTTGTCGCCTTGGGGGCCAAGGCGAGCAAAATATCCATAGCCAGGTACTGCGCTCAGAATACCTCTGGATCATTTACGTTGACAAAGATTACGACGTTTTAACTATTCCCAACCTAATTAGCGGTGTTTCCCAAGCCAAGCGCTTTGGAAATTCCTCAGTTGTTCAGCTCACGTTCGCTACTAAGATTGACTTTGATCAGGCTCTCAAGTTTGGAATCAAGGTAGAATACACCATGTTTTCTGTGTCAAAGCCCCTTACAAAACCGCTGCAGTGCTATAATTGTCAAGGTTTTGGTCATCGTGCAAACCAGTGTCAGAAGGAGACTAAATGTAGAAAGTGTGCCGGTGATCATAGCTACTCCGAGTGCACCTCAGATGTGCTCAATTGTGGCAACTGCGGATCCAACCATGCAAGTAACAGCTTTCGGTGCCCGAACCTAAAAAAATGCAGCTCGTGGTACAACTCCAGACCAAGCTGCGCCAAAGAACTTAAATCCTAAATCGGCTAAATAAATGGCGAAGTACGTGTGTTCTGTCCAAACATAAACGGTGGTAGAGAAAAATTAGACATACTTCAAATAGTTTATGGTGCTTTCAATATAATTTGTGTTAATGAGCATCTGCTTAATGAAGATAATAGCACAAGACTGATTACTTCTTCTGATCATCAGCTTTTTATCTGCCCAACTAAAAGTACTGGGGGTCGACCCTCGGGGGGCTTAATGATAGCTGTTAAAAAAGTATAATTGTAATCTGTTTGAGTCTAATGATGCATGTCTTGCGGTAGAATTTAGTGGTTTTATTGCTGTTTGTGTTCATATACCTACAAATTATAGAAATGACCGATCGAGTCAGAAGTTTGCGTCTGCCTGCTCGTCTTTGTCGAAATTACTTGAAAAAATAGCTCTTACCCGTAAATCTTGTGTTATTATGGGTGATTTTAATACGGATATTAATGATAATACTATTGGTCGCTCACAAATTTTAAATGCTACATTGCCGCAAAATTTCTATTGTCCACAGAAAAATAGATCATTTACCTATGTACATAATAGTGGTAGCACTTCTGATCTCGATTTCGTGTTTGCTGATATGGGGGATCTCCGGCAGCAGATAGCTAATGTTTCTGACGACTTTCTTTTAAGTGACCATTCGCATCTTGAGTTTCATTTACCACGCAGTTCTTTTGAAACATATGCTCCCTCTAGGCCCAAGTTGTTCACTAAACAAAACTGGAGTCGTATAACCGAACGTAACCAAATTCGTTCAATTTTTTTTCGGTATTGCAAATATTTATTGGGAATTCCCATATGGTTCAGAAACTCTTATGTTTCGCAGAGGTACTATATTTTTCAGATAAGTAAGAAAATGGATGAGTTGTATACCCATTTCAAAAGTCAAAATAGAACAATACACGACTTTCCATTGGCTAGTCTTGTGCATTAAAATCGTGATTTTGATTTCTTTTTTCCATAGTTATCGCAGTTTAATTTTGTTTTGTAGCGTTGTGTGATTTTTTCGGTATTTTTTTCTTTTGATTTTATAACTCCTTCGAGCATTTACATGTATTTTGAAGGGTTGAAATAAAATTATTATGATTATTATTATTATTAATATGACACTCAAAATCATCAGTACAATCTAAGTCTAGGAGAGTTTTACTTTTCCATTGGACTCGATACCCTTCCATAGCCTTTGCCGTCTCTTTTAAGAAAAAGTTCATCAAAATGATCAAAATAAATGGGACAGAATGCAACCCTGCCTAGCTCCTGTTCCAATATGAAAACAGCTATCAACCGTCTTTCTCCCTTCAACTACATCGATGTTGTTCTTGTACATAGCACTAATCACTTAAATGTATTTATTTGGCATACCATACAAGGATAAAACCTTTGCTAAAGCTCTTCCATTGGCTGAATCAAACGTTCCCGTGGAAGAATGTCTTTGGTCATAGGCAGCGCAATAGCACTGCCTAAGTAAAGAACGATGTTGGCACAATGTATTATTTATTATTATTATTTTTTGGGGGGTTTAGACCAGGGCACAGCATAACGAAGTAGTTGTCGTAGAAACTTCAAAAAGGGATCATATGATTGGAAATTGGAGTGGCTTGTGCCTTTTTAATAGTCGAAAGTGATTGGAAGGCAACTAACACCCCTTCCACACCCACCATTTCCCAAAACATATCTAATCAAAATTTTCAGATAGCCATTTTGGCGTAGTTGATTTCCACATAAAAATTGTGTTTTTGAGGAGGACTCTCCCCTCAAAGCCCTCAGGGCAATGGTTGTAAGTTATGCCCTGGGGCATAATCTTTGATTAGAAATTCAAAGGGCTTGTCCCCTTTTTAATAGTTGAAAGTGATTGCAGGGCAGCTAACCCCCCTCTCACGCCCACCTTTTCCCCAAATACATCCAATTCAAATTTTGAGATAGCCATTTTGTTCAATGTAGTTGAAAGCTTTGGAAATTAGGTCTTTAAGGATGACAACCCCCCCTCCACATTCCTCAGGGCAAGGGTTGTAAGCTATGCCCTGGTGGCATATAAGGTTCTTATAGAAAGCATTGTCGTTGAAAATTTAAAAAGGGCTCATTCGATTAGAAATTGAAATGGCTAGTGCCCTTTTTAATAGTTGAAAATGATTAGGGGGCAAGTAACCCCGTCTCACGCCCGACATTTCCCCAAACACATACAATCAACATTTTGAGATAGCCATTTTTCAACGTAGTTGATAGCTCTGGAAAGTAGATTTTTGAGGATGCAATCCCTCCCCCCCCACAGCCCTCAGGGCAAGGGTTGTCAGTTATGCCCTGGGGGCATATAAGGTTTTTATAGAAAGAGTTGTCGTAGAAACATAAAAAAGAACTCATGCGATTGGAAATTGAAGTGGCGAGTACCCTTTTTAATAGTCGAAAGTGATTGGAAGGCAACTAACACCCTTTCCACGCCCACTATTTCCCCAAACATATCCAATCAAAAGTTCGAGATGCCATTTTGTTCAACGCAGTTGAAATTTCTAGAAATTATATCTTTGAGCAGAACACTCCCCCCATAGTCTTCAGGGCAAGTTTCATAAGTTATGCCCTGGGGAGGATTTTTTCAATAAAAACCATATAAGGTTTTTATTGAAAAATTTGTTGTAGATACTTCAAAAAGGGCTCATTCGATTGTAAATTCAAAGACTAGTGCTCTTTTTAATAGTCGAAAGGAGTGGAAATTATTTTTTAATAGTGGAAATTAGGTCTTTAAGGATGAAACCCCCCCTCCCCCCACAACCCTCAGGGCAAGGGTTATAAGTTATGCCCTGTAGCATATAATGTTCTTATAGAAAGTGTTGTCTTAGAAACTTCAATTGGAAATTGAAACGGCTAGTGCCCTTTTTAATAACTGAAAATGATTGGAGGGCAACTAATACCCCTTCCTTGACCAATATTTCCCCAACACATCCAATTAAAATTTTGAGATAGCCATTTTGTTCAACGTAGTTGATTTCCACATTGAAATCATGTTTTTGAGGAGGACACTTCCCCCACAGCCCGCAGGGCAACGGTTTTAGATTAAGCTGGGGGGTGTATAAGGTTTTTTATTGAAAGCTTTGTCGCAGGAACATCAAAAAGGGATCTTTCGATTGGAGATTCAAAGGGCTAGTGCTCTTTTAATAGTCGAAAGTGTTTGGAGGGCGACTAACCCCCTTCTCACGCCCAACTTTCCCCAAACACATCCAATCAAAATTTTTAGATAGCCATTTTGCTTAACGTAATTTAAAGGTTTGGAAATTAGGTCTTTAAGGATGACAACCCCCCCCCCACATCCCTCAGGGCAAGGGTTAGAAGTTATGTCCTGGTGGCATATAAGGTTCTTATAGAAATATTAGTCGTAAAAACTTTAAAAAGGGCTCATTCGATTGGGGATTGAAAGGGCTAGAGCCCTTTTTAACCCTTGACAGGCCACTATATGAACGAATACCAGGAAAAATCTACAACGCTTCCCATGTAATCTCTAGGTCAGACTATTGACGAAAAATTTTATTTTTGCATGATTTATTCAAAATTGTCAATTTTAGACCATGTTGTAAAAATACGACATTAGCCTCTCGAATATATAAAAATGGGGCATTTTCACTTGGTGTGGAAGGCTTTAAAACAATTGTTTTTGGCAGTAAGGCACAGTGGAAGGTCACATTTTTCGCATTCAAAAGTGGTATATCCCGATTTGCACTCTTTGCAGCGGCTCTGCTTTTCAGTATTTTTTGGCCAGTGATCAAGTCCATCGGCTTGAGCAGATATTGCCGGTCGGATTCGATTGCGACTTCGAATGGGGCTGGGGCTGGGACTATCTTCAACATCTGCGGATGGTCTACCATGTTTACGTTGGGGTATCACACGCGCCGAGGTATACAACCCTGCAGCAACTTCAGACCTGAAGGCTCTCAAGATCATCGGTTCGTCTGTCCTTGAAGTCAGCGCTTTGACGTCTGACCTGAAAAGAAGCCAGCTATTGCAGACTGCTGTGTCAATAAGCCACCAGAAGATTCTCATATACCATTTTCGTGTCCAAAGATGAGTTCGGCACATCTCCGCCAGCATGTCTGCTAAATCTACGCCACCCATATGACGGTTGTACTCATAAACAATGGCTGGCCTTGAAACTTCAACCCTGGATTTACCCTTAACGTTCCAGCGTCTGCACGTATCCTGTGGCGTTATTTCTGCATATGTCGAAGCCAAGCAAACCGTGTTGTTATCTAACCATTTCACTACAATAACGCCCGAATGAATGTCAGTCCTGTAATCTGACGCTCCTCTCTCTCGTTTCTTCATTTCACCATCTGTGAGGAGCGGGCAGCTCTTCAGTCGCGCTTTGTTCAACGTACCAATACAAGGGAATCCTTTAATTTTGAGCAAACTCATTAGTTTCAAGCTCGAAAACTAGTTGTCAAAGTAAATCTTGTAGTTCATTTTCTCTGGCAAGGTACTCATCAGACGTAAAACTATGTTGCCTCTGACTCCAAGATCTGGCTCTATGTCATCTTCAACAAGAGTGCCCTTCCCTTGGTAAACTTCAAAATCATATACAAAACCTGACACACCGGCTCTTGTGAACACTTTTATTCCCCACTTCGGCGGCTTTTTCGGTAGATATTGTCTCAAGTTGCTTCGCCCTTTGAAAGGAATCATTTGCTCGTCAATTGAATGGTGTTCTTCGGGGCTGACTTCAAGAAACTTGAAACGGATATGACTCAGGACGGGTCGAATCTTGTATAGCTTTTCAAATCCTTGTTCTCCAGGTTTCTTAGCTTTATTGTTGTCGCTGAAATGAAGAAAACGTTTGATCTTGTCAAACCTTTGTCGGCCCATCTTGTCGGCAATTTGAGGGTATCTGGTGGCTGCTTCCCAGTGCATTCGATAATAGGGAACTTTTATCATTCCAAATAATAGAATAATGCTCATGAAAACTTTTAGCTCTTCGGCAGTGAGGCAGAGGTTGCATCCCTCAGTTTGAAGTGCAAAGACGTTACTTTGTTCAACTATCAGCTCAAGAAGTTCATCGTCAAAGAATTTTTGGAAGTATTTCAGTGGAGTCTCCAAGATGCCCGGACCTTGGCGAGGCTCTCCTTTCCAAGACAGATCAACTTTTTCTATCTCTGCTTTTCTCCAGTCGAATTTTTCTTGGACTTTCGATTTCTTCTTTGATTTTCCAGTACTTGTTGTTACCGGTTGCTGTTGCTGACTGGAGGGTGGAGTTTCCCCCGAGTCATCGTCACTGGGTCCAGTGTTAGCCTCCACGTCATCCTGTTCCAAGAAGAAGTGGAGATTGTCCAGTAGAGGCAACAAGTCTGCATCAGGATCATCGATAAGATCTTCTGGAGACAGGAAGTCTGGATCATTGTCATCATCATCGTCGGACAAATCAGACAACATGTCTTCTTGAATGTCAAAAATATACTTGGCTGCCTCCTCTGCGTCAATTCGGCGATTTTGAGCTCGTTTTCTTAGTCTGTCGTAAGATTCCGCCATCTAGAAAGAAAACAAAAATTAGACATATGAAACAGCCTGTCTACTCAATGATCCACCATTCCTGAGGGTGCTTTGAGCTACTATGTAGGAGGGACTCCTCCTACATAATAGCTGATGTAAAATTATATTGTTTTCTTCCCCCTTTTTATTTTCTTATTTAGTTGTTTGTTTCATAATTTTGAGCCACGATCGTCCGATGTTGTATTTTTACAACAGGAGGAAGTTTATCTTGCTACTGATCCAAATTCTTGCTTATTTCGTGAATTTCAACTACAGTAATTCTAAACGGTATATATTTTATACGCATATGACATGCAAGGAATCTCCCACTTTTTCGTTTTGTTTCCAGTTTCTAGCTTAGAAAATGCCTACCGTTTTATTCGTTTTTCTTATCCCTTGGTTTGGTGACTCACTGTTTAGGCCACATGTCACACAGCAGCTCCCCAAAGGTATCAATCGACTGCCATCTTTCAGCCCCAACGAAAGATGTTGATAAAAGCAGTATTTTTTTACAGCAAGATGGCAGTCCAAGCTCGAAAAGTACAGATTTGTTTTTTTACAACAATTGCCTGTGTAGGGTTAACAGTCGAAAGTGATTAAAGGGAACTAACCCCCCACTCACGCCCATCATTTCCACAAACACATCCAATTAAAATTTTAAGATATCTATTTTATTCTTTGAAGATGACACCCCCCCACAGCCCTCAGGGCAAGGGTTGTCAGTTATGCCCTAGGAGCATATAAGGTTTATATAATAATAATAATAATAGCTCTTTATTTCCATAATAGCTTATAGCTAGCAGCGGACGTCAAACAACAAGAAAATATAACACATGAGATCAGATAAATAAATATAAAATTAAATAAACTTTTTCACAACTTTTTATAGATTTCCTTTTCAACTAGTTCCTCATTATAGTGGTTCACGAAGTATGGAACAAACGATGATAGGTACCTTTTTGATGCCTTTCGCGGTGAGGAACGAAGGAGTTGGCACAACGAAGTGAGGGCTCCTCTACGTGTTTTTGGTCGACTGGTCTGTGATTCCTGGAAATCCGGTAATATTTTGCGATGGACATCAGAGCTTAGGCATTTTTTTTCCGAAACACATCGTGAGATCGTGGCGCCTTTCAGATAGTCTCTGAAGCCTCATTTTCTGCAGACTGTCTTTATAGGATGTATAATTTGCCCCAAGCATTATTTGGCACGCCCGCTTCTGAATATTTTCAAGTTTGTCGGTTTGGATAGCCGTTAGACCTGGGTGCCAAACGGGACAAGCATACTCGGTTTGCGATCGGACATACATACAGTATAGACTGCGCATAATGGAAATTTGGATATTGAACCGCGTTAGGCAAGCAAAGGATTTTAGGCATAGGGAAGCCTTTTGGAGGATAGACTGTATATGTGGATCCCATTTAGGTTGCTTCTGAAAGTTACTCCTAGGATTTTTATTTCATCTTTAGTTGTAAGTCCAGTGTCTTCTTGGGACGGAATTGCAGATTTTAAAAAGCTAACACGTAGAATATGGCTCTTGGTTTCACTAACTGTAAGCATTACATCTTCAAGATTATGCTTTAGCTGGGAAAATATTGATGAGGTGGTGATTTCTTCTGCTAGGCTCGCTAAGTTGCGGAATGATATGCTTGACAGGTCGTCAGCAAACTTGTAGCGACTTTGTATATGTGCTAGGACAGGGTTAAAAACAATCAAAAAGATCAGTGGTCCTAATTTTGTCCCTTGAGGTGCTCCGCACCATATTTCTTGGAATTCAGATGCTTCATCCTGCGTGAGTGAAACACATTGGTTTCGATTGTGCAGGAAGCTTGCAACCATTCTCACAAGAAACTGTCGAGCACCAATTTCTTTAGGTCGGTTAATAGCTATCAGGTGTTGGATGCTGTCAAACGCCTTTACTATATCGCTGAGAAGGATTTCTGCGTATGTCTCTTCCTTCTCGAGAAGTTTCATCAGATTGTCAAGAAGACATACAAGATAGTGGGTAGTATTATGTCCAGGCCTGAAACCAAATTGACGAGGGTCTAAATTAGCTTCAATATCTCCATATAAATATTCACAGATAAAGTCTTCAAATACTTTGGAAAGGCACGGGGTTTTTGAAATCGGGCGCAAATCGTTAGGTGAGAGGGGTTTTTTATTTTAGGAATGGGAGTTATATAAGATGTGTTGAAGCAATCCGAGAATGTTCAATTTATTAGACATTAATTGAAACAGGTAGCCAAAATAGGACTAAGCACCTGTTTCAGAGCAATGAGCTATCAACTCAACAGGAATTTGTAGAGGGTAATTACTCTTCCTAAGGTCCAGGCGTTTGAGCTTCTCGCCTACTTCATGGGGGTGAATGATCGGAATTTGTTCAATGGGTCCATTTTCAGGTAGCTCGCCAAGAGGTGGGTGTGTGCGACAAATATTTGAAAAATTTGTGTTGATCATATCAGCGCTTAGAGGTTCACCATCAGAGCCGTGAATAGAGAGCATATAGAAAGCGATGTTGTAGAAACTTCAAAAAGGGCTCATCAATTAAAAATTGAAAGGGCTAGGGCCCTTTTTAATACTCAAAAATGATTGAAGGGCATCTAACCCCCCACTGACGTCCATCATTTCCCAAGCATATCCAATTAAAATTTTGAGATATCCGTTTTTTTCAACGTAGTTGAAAATTCTGGAAATTAGGTCTTTGAGGATAATAACCCCCTTAGAGCCCTCAGGGCAAGGGTAATAAGTTATGTCCTCGGGTCATACAAGGTTTTTATAGAAAATTTTGTCATAGAAACTTCAAAAAGGGCTCATTTGATTGGAAAATGAAAGGGCTAGTGCCCTTTTTAACAGTCGAAAGTGATTAAAGGGCAACTGAACCCCCACTCACGCCCATCATTTCCCCAAACACATCGAATCGAAATTTTGAGATATCTATTTTATTCTTTGAAGATGAGACCCCCCCCCACAGCCCTCAGGGCAAGGGTTGTCAGTTATGCCCTAGGAGCATATAAGGTTTATATAGAGAGCGATGTGGCAGAAACTTCAAAAAGGGCTCATCGATTGGAAATTGAAAGGGCCAGTGCCCTTTTTAATAGTCAAAAACGATTGAAGGGCAACTAAGCCCCCCCCCCCTCACGCCCACCATTTCCCAAACACATCCAATCAAAACTTTGAGATATCCATTTTGTTCAACGTAGTTGACAATTCTGGAAATTAGGTCTTTGAGGAGGATAATCCCCTCAGAGCCCTCAGGGCAAGGGCTATAAGTTATGTCCTCGGGTCATACAAGGTTCTTATAGAAATTTTTGTCGTAGAAACTTCAAAAAGGGCTCATTTGATTGGAAATTGAAAGAGCTAGTGCTCTTTTTAATATTCTAGAGTGAATGGAGAGCAACTTATCCCCATCTCAACCCCATCATTTCCACAAATACAATCAATCAAATTTTAAAGATAGCATTTTTGTTCAACGTTTTTTAAGAAGTTCTGGAAATTATGTACTTGAGGATGACAACCCCCAGAGCCCCCAGGGCAAAGGTTGTAAGTTATGCCTTGGGGACATATAAGGTTCTTATAGATAACGTTGTCGTAGAAACTTCAAAGGGGACTCATTAAATTGGAAATTGAGAGGGCTAGTGCTCTTTTTGATAGTCGAAAACTATTGGAAGGTAACTAACCCCCCTCTCACGCCCACCATTTCCCCAAACACATCTAATCCAAATTTTCAGATAGCCATTTTGTTCAACGTAGTTGAAAGTACTTGAAATTAGGTCTTTGAGGATTGACACTCCTCCAGATCCCTCAGAGCTAAGCTTGTAAGCTATTCCCTGGGGGCGTATAAGGTATTTATTGAAAGCTTTGTCGTAGAAACTTGAAAAAGGGCTCATTTGATTTGAAATTAAAAGGGCTAGTGCCCTTTTTAACAGTTGAAACTGATTGCAGGGCAACTCTCATGCCCATTTTTTCCCCAAACACATCCAATCAAAATTTCTAGATAGCCATTCTGTTCAACGTAGTTAAAAGTTTTAGAAATTAGGTCTTTGAGGATAACACCCCCCACAGCCAATATATAAAGTTTTATAGAAAGCGTTGTCGTAAAAACTTCAAAAAGGGCTCATTCGATTGGAAATTTAAATGGCTAGTGCCCATTTTGATAGTTAAAAATGATTGGAGGGCAGCTAACCCCCTCTCACGCTCACCAATTCCCCAGACACATCCAATAAAAGTTTTGAGAAAGCCATTTTGTTCAACGTAGTTGAAAGTTCTGAAAATCATGTGTTTTAGGATAACAAACCCCCCTGAGCCCCCAGGGCAAAGATTTTAAGTTATTCCCTGGGGGCATATAAGGTTTTTATAGATACCGTTGTCGTAGAGAACTTCAAAAGGGGCTTCATTCAATTAGAAATTGAGAGGGTTAGTGCCCTTTTTAATATTCAAAAGTGATTGAAGGGTAACTAACCCCCCTCTCATGCCTACAATTTCCCCAAATGCATCCAATCAAACTTTTGAGATAGCTATTTTTTTGGACGTAGTTGAAAGTTCTGGAAATTAGGTGTTTGAGGATGACAACCCCCCCCCCACAACCCACAAGGCTAAGGTTGTAATTTATACCCTGGGCGCATGTAAGGTTTATATAGAAAGCGTTTTATAATTTCAAAAGGGCTCATTTGAGTGAAAATTGAAAGGGCTACTGCCCTTTTTGATAGTCGAAATTATTCGGAGGAAGAATCCCCCCCCCACGCCCATCATTTCCCCAAGCATTTCCGATCAACACTTAGATATGGCAATTTTGTTCAATGTAGTTGAAATGTCTGCAAATTTTGTCTTGGAGGATAACAATCCTCTCCCATAGCCCTCAGGACAAGGGTCATAAGTTATGCCCTGGGGGCAGATAAGGTTTTTATGGAAAGTTTTGTCATAGAAGCTTCAAAAAGGGCTCTTTTGATTTGATATTGTGAAGACCAGTGCCTTTTTTATTAGTAGAAAGTTATGAGAGGGCAAATGCCCCTCCACGCCCATAATTTTCCCAAACACTTTCCATCAAAGCTTTGAGATAGCCATTTTGCTCAGCGTATTAGAACAGTCTGGAAATTTTGTCTTTGAGGGTATCAAAACCCCAAGCCCTCAGGGTAAGGGTTTTAAGTCATGGCCTGTGGGCATATCAGGGTTTTATAGAAAGTATGGTCATATAAATTTCGGAGGGGGCACATTGGGTTAGTAATCAGACGCTCCAGTGTTATTTTTAAGAGTCAAAGTGATCGGAGGGCAGCCCCCCTAGACACACACACGTTCTAATTGTCCCGAAATGCAGCTAATAGAAATTTTGAGATAGCTATTCTATTCAAAATGGTCTATATATCATATAAAAAGGCATTTGGGGTTATCCCTTGAGATTAGGGGCAAGGGTTTTAAGCTATGCCCAGGTGGTATTTATGGTTTTTATGGATGGGATGCTTGTTTAGGCTGCAGGTGCTGATAGGGTGGTAAATGAGTTTCTTAGATATGGTGGCTCTGAGGTTAGAAATAAGTTACTGATGATTATGAATATGATTTTTGAAAAGAGGGAAGTAGCTAACCTTTAGGAAAACCTTAATTAAGCAACTTTATAAGAGAGGTGATAAAAGTGAGTTTGGTAATTATCGAGGCATTCGTCTGGTCTCTGTAGGTAGCAAATTACTTAGTAATATGATACTTTTTAGACTGATAGATGCCACATACAAAGTTTTAAGAGAAGAACAGCACGGTTTTAGAAAAGGTAGAGGATGCGTCGACCAAATCTTCATTCTTATGTTAATAACTGAGAAGTGCCTGAGTTGTCAAACACCTTTGGTCCTCAGTCTTATAGATTATGAGCAAGTGTTCGATTCTGTTGATAGAAGAGCTTAAGCAAAGGTTTTATCCTCGTATGGTATACTAGACTAATACATTCAAGTGGTTAGTGCTATGTACGAGAATAACACTGCTACAGTTAAGGTGGGAAATGAGGCTAAAAGCTGGTTTTGTACTAAATCAGGAATTAAGCAGGGTTGTGTTCTATCCCCCTGTATATGGTTTATTATGATGGTTTTTACTTAAGGAGCAGAGGAAAGGCAATGGGAGACCACGGAATCAAATGGGGAGGAAAAAGTCTCCTGGGCTTAGATTATGCTGATGATTTAAGCATCCTAGATGAAAGTGTGAGCAAAATGAATGAACTTTTAGAGGTTTTGTGAGTTCAGGGTGCTAGAATAGGTTTGAAATTTAATATTAAGAACACTAAGTCACTAAGGCTAGGAATAAGTGAAGATGAACAGGTGACGTTGGGTAATGAAAAGTTTGTTCAAGTGGGCAGCTTCACTTACCTTGGTAATATTATTAGTAAAGATGGTGGAAGCAGTGAAGATGTTAAAAGTATAGTAGCCAAGGCTCAGGGTACTTTTTCACAGGTAAAAATTTTTTGGAAGAATAGAAAGGTAAGTCTGAAAACCAAGATTAGAATATTAGAAGCTACAGTGATGACAGTAGTCAAATATGGGTCTGAAGCATGGGCGTTTCGAAAAGCAGATGAAGATTTTACTAGATGTTTAACAGAGAAATTGCTTAAGGATTGTTCTGGGCACCCGGCTGACTGACCGTATTTTAAACAATAGGCTGTACGAAAAATGTGGTTCAATACCGCTCTCTACGGCTATAATGAAAGAGAGGTTGAGATGGCTAGGCCACGTTGTGCGGATGAAGGACGACAGATTGCCGAAGATTTTTCTTTTTGGCCAACCGTCCATGGCTAAACAGAAAGCAGGTCGTCCTCGTCTGGGTCGGGAGGACGTCATAATGAAAGATTTAATGGAAATGGGAACTTCATGGGAGAATGTAAAAAGGGAGTCTTTGAATAGATTGGGATGGAGGAGGAGTGTGCGTAGCTTTGTTGGTTTCAGGTTGCTTGGTGCTGCGGTAAGTTGTTAGTAGTAGTAGATGGTTTTTTAACTTTAGAATATGTTCAGTCTTTCTCCTTGAAAAAGACTGTGTCAATATAAAACGAACAGAAATTAATTAAACAACTTTTTGAACAAAATAAGTTTAAAAAAAGTAAAGAAATCCATTAAATCAAAAGGAACAATAACAGAATCAACTAATCTACCAAGAATAAAACTACCACAAATCAGTATCAATAAATAAATGAAACCCCCCAAAAAACAGAAATTAAAATAAACAAGAGTCAAACTCAAAAAGAGCAGAAACTAATATGAGTATGAGCTAATATACTGATTTAGAATTAGTATAAAAAGCTAATTTTTCTGATGTATTAATTGTTATCAAAATTCATTTTTGTAGAATTTCAGTTACTATTGGCCCGAGTTACTCCTTACTAATAGTTTTTTTTTTACCACAAACTGTTTTAATAAAACTAACCAACTTGAAGAAACTTTCAATTGAAAGGATACACCTTAGTAAAAACATTTTTATAAAAAAATATTAACTAGGGCCTCAGCAGCGCAACAAAAAATCAGAAACGATTGGGAGAAATTAAAGGTCCCTTATTGGATTTTGTATTTCCAGAAACCCTTTCACAAAAAATTGCCGGTCTTTTGCCTATGAATTTCTCTTCTGTCTTGCAAAGCGCCCACGTTTGAAAACCATACCTGACCAGTGTGAAGACTGTCGCACGCAATATTCTAATCTTGGTTTGCATAATTATCTTACTATCTTTTTAAACTTTTTTCAGCTGTGAAAAGGCATCAAGGGCCTTGGGTATTCTACTTTAAACAGTTTTACTGCACCCACCATCCTTAATAAAAATGATGTCCAGATAGAGTTGTTTTCTTGATTAATCTTCTCATTACCCAACATGACCTCTTTACCATCAATTACTCCTAGTCTAAGCAGCCTAGTTTTCTTGACATTAATTTTCAAACCTATTCTTGCATCCTGAACTCCAAAACAATAGAGATTCATTGATTTTTCTAACATGACACTCAAATCATCAGTATAATCTAAGTCTATAGGAGTTTTAATTTTCCATTCAACTCAATACCCTCCCATAGTCTTTGCCGTGTACTTTAGGACAAAGTTGATCAGAATGATCCATATAAATGGGGATAGAACGCAACTCCACCTAAATCCTGTTCTAATATAAAAGCAGTATTAACCTTCTTTCTTACTTCAACCGCATCGATGTTCTTTTCGTAGCTTCAACTTAAACTCAAATGTATTTATAAGGCATACCACACAACAATAAAACATTTGCTGAAGCTCTTCCATTGGCTGAGTTGAACGTTCCCGTGTCAGTATGTTTTTGGTCACTTGAAAAGGGCATGAAAACTTCTAATTTCCGTTCGAACGGGCCAACTACACATCTTCTAGGACCATTCATTTGATGCTTTCACCCTGGGAAAAAAATAAATAAACACGCATTCGTAGTCTTTCTTTTGACAAAAAAGAAAACCCACCTTTTTAAATAATAAGAGCTGGAAACGTCTATAATAGAATTATCTGATGGGCAGAATCCAATGGTGATATTTGAATTAAGTTCACTTTTAGGGGTGTTTCTTCTTCATTGAAAACCAGGCGCATTTTCTCAGGCTCATAGCTTTTGTTGGGCAACATTAAACTTAATAAAGTTTATGTATTCAGAATCAGCATAAAAAGATAATTCTTCTGATGTATTAATTGTTACCAAAATTCACTCTTATAGAGTTTTGGTTACTATTGGCCCTAGTCGCTTCTTTCTTTTAGTTATTTACCGCGAACTGTTTGAATAGAACTAACCAACTTGAGCAAATTTTCAATTGAAAGGAAACACCGTGCTAAAATATTATTGTAAAAAAATATTGATTTGGACCTAAATGGAGCAAAAAAAAAAAAAAAAATGAAAGGTACTCATTGGAAGTACCTTTCAAATGAAAGGTACTATTGGATTTAGTAATTCCAAAAGCCCCTACACAAGACATCGCGGGTCTTTTACCAATCAAATTAAGATAATATGACTCCTTCTTTTTTAATTCTTTTTCTGAAATTTTGATACTTGTTTTAACAGTTTTTTAATTAAAATACTTGTAAGTTACTGCTGAGGGGCGACGTGATGTGATCATTAATTCTAGTTGTTTTGTAAATTCTATTTACGCATGTGTAATATAAGTTATCCCTTTTAGCAAAGTCCCCAGAAAAATGTGGACAGATGCCTGTTATGTACTTCAGACCTAGAAGAGGATTCTAAAGCATTACTTTGTGATGGGTTTGGGAAATGGATATGTTGTGACTGCCTGAAAATATCCGATACAGAGTATGAACTTCTCGTGAAAATGCAGGAGAAAAATGGTTTCCATTGGGACTGTGCTTGGTTCAAATCAAATGTGACCACTCCTAGTTCCATTATCCCTCCCCAACCCACAGCTACTATCCAAGATATCACTACTGTGATCACGCAAGCAATAGGAAACCTTCAGAGTAGTCACTCCAATACCATTGCGCAAACTGAGAGTGCACTTAGAGCTGAGCTAGGTTCTATAAAAGACAAAGTAAATAGTGTGGAAGTGGCCCTATCCTCAAAATGTAGCGTGGATGAAACGAAGCAAATTGTGCAAGCAGAAGTCCGAGCACTTAGTGCTAACCTTCAGCAGTCGTTAGAATCCGAAGTACAACAGATCATCCAAGCTGAAAAAGACAAAGAGTTACGGAAAAACAACATTGTTGCATACGGTATCGACGCTTCCATTGATGACACTAACGCTCTCAAGCAGTATTTATCAACCGAGTACGGAATCAATTGCGGTCCCATAACTAATGTCCGTCGCCTAAAGCAGAATATACAGGCTAGCAATCCAACCCGGAATACGGCACCGCCCCTTTTGTTTACTGTGTCATCCTTTCAAATTAAAAAACAGATCTTGAAAGAGTCTTTCTCAAGGAAAGAAGCAGTAAAGTTCCACCATGATCGATCGAAACAAGATCAAGAGAGATATAAAGCACTTGTTGCAGAGCTTAAGGACTGAATAGCTGGTGGAGAACAAAACCTCGCAATCCGTGACCTCCGTATTGTGTCAAAAAACCCGAACAGCGGAGGAGAAGTCCCTCCTCTGAACCAGATGCAGATGTAGAATTCCAAGTTGTGAACTGTGTAAATAATGTAAATATGGGTGTTACCGAACATGTTAGTGCTTTTTCTAAGGAAAGACTCTCATCCATGACTAGTGACAGCTAATTGGAGAGCAAAACAAGCTCTAGAAGCTGCTACACTGCTAACTTGAAAGCACCAGCGACAACTTTAGGCAAAACAGAAGAGGACTCAGGTCAGCTAGGCAACAGGACCAACAACCGGAGTAAGCAATACCAAAAACGAGTAAGTACAGACTTTTATGCTCTAATTACTAACGTTGACCAACTTCCTAACAAATTGAACGAGCTGAAATCCATGATTTATTGCAAAAATTATGATCTGGTCCGCTTGAATGAGGTTTGTCCCAAGTCCAGTAGAAATAAGCTGGAAGATTCCCACTTTAAGATTCCAGGGTATGGTGTCATGTCAAACCTACAGTCCTTAGAATGCAGGCGTGGCATGTTGGTGCTATTCAAGACATGTTATAGTATACGATCATTATGTCTCCCAGGTAACTCACAATTTGTCGAATCTATATGGTTCGACATATGTGATGACAGTGGTGGAGCAATAACCAGAGTAGACTGTATTTAGAGAAGCCCATCTGCCTCAGATGGCCAAGAAACTGAGCAGACAATAGCAACAATGCTGCATAAAGCAACTATGAATTACACGGGGAACCTTTTTATAGCTGGTGATTTCAACTTCCCTGATCTCATATGGAAGGAGGGATATCCGTATATACCTGTACTTACGAACAGAAGCAGAAGCACGAATCTATTTACAGACTGCCTTCACGACCTTAATCTCTACCAGATTGTCGAACAAGCTACTAGAGGCCGACTTTTCCAGAGACCGACTCTACTGGACCTAGTGTTCTTACGGGATAAAGACCAGCTTTAGAACATAAATTACTTACCTCCTCTAGGAAAGAGCGATCATCTAATCCTAGAAGTGAATGTGTCATTTCGTAAGATGAAAAATGATTACATAAAGAAAACTTATGTAGACTACGGGGCGATCAGAAGAGAGCTGGAAGGTGTAGTTTGGTCACCTTTACTTCAAGGGGATGTCAACCAACAATGGTCTAACCTAAAGGACGAGCTACTTACAATTCAAAAAAAACACACATCATTAAAACTCACGCCAAAGCCCAAAACAATGCCTTTCATGACCCCTGTGATACGCAAGGAAAGAAACAGGAGGGGACGGTACTGGAGAAAGTACAATAAAGGAGGGAAGGAAGAACAGTACCAAAAGTTTGCGAAAGCTCGAAACAAACTAAGAAGCCTAACTAAACAACTTTACGCACGGTACGAGTCCAAGCTAGCTGATGATAGTAAGAATAACCCGAAGAAGTTCTGGAAGTACGTATCAAGTAAGGACCACAGCAGACGGTCAGTAAAAGCACTCAGTACAGATCATAGCAAGGAAGTGACCACCTTGAAGGATATCACCGAACTCCTCAACAGGCAGTTTGCGTCGGTTTTCACCAATGAACTAGATGGTCCTCTTCCTCATAGCCCATCAAACGACATCCCTACCCCGATACCACCTATTCTACTCTCCCCCTCTGTCATCCAAAAGCGACTTGAAGTGCTAGACGTCAATAAGTCCGCCGGTCCTGATAACTTGCACCCAAGACTATTGAAGGAGCTTGCCAAAGAAATTGCACAACCACTATGCAATATATTCCAACTGTCGCTTGACTCGAAAAAGGTACCCAAAGACTCGAAGCTGACCCATGTCACCCCAATATTCAAGAAAGGTGACCGCACCAAAGCCAAAAACTACAGACCCATCAGTCTGACCTCAGCGGTGGCAAAAACCCTTGAGTGGATTGTGAATTCTGATATTTTGACACATCTCCGTAATAATAATATACTTTCTCCCGACCAGCACGGATTTCTACCAGGAAAATCGGTTGAGACCAATCTCCTTGAGACATACAGCACCATAACAGATCACCTGGAGAAAGGAATCCCTGTGGACCTGATTTTACTGGACCTAGCCAAGGCTTTCGACAAGGTACCACACAACCGTCTCAGATTGAAACTTTCAGCAGCAGGTACCCACTCGGACGTGGTCGATTATGTCATGGACTTTCTGACTGGTCGGAGTCAGCAGGTTCGACTCTTCACAACTAATGGCGACAAGGTCTTCTCCGAACCATGTGATGTTGTAAGCAGAGTCCCCCAAGGTACTGTTTTGGGCCCTACCCTATTCCTTATATACATCAACGATATGATGAACGGAACAGAAAACAACATCACTCTCTATGACGACGACTCCAAGCTGTTTGGGCCTGCAAACCAACAAAGTCTGCAGCGTGACCTTCATAAAATCCAAACGTGGGCCCAAGACTGGCTACTTGAATTCAACACATCGAAGTGCAGTGTCCTTCACTTTGGAAGCAACAACCCCAGTCACCAGTACAACATGTCCGATCCCAATTCACTGGCTAGCTTAGTACTAAAGACAAGTCCCGAAGAAAGAGATCTAGGAGTGTTGATAGATGAACAACTGAAGTTCCACGGACACTGGCAACAAGCAGTTTCAAAAGCAAATTCAAGCCTTGGTCTCCTCAAACGCACCATAACCAGTCGCTCCTGTACAGTCTTTCTAAGGCTCTATTAGGCTATAGTTAGACCCGTTTTGGATTTTGGTACGTGTCTCACCTCCCCTTCTTATAAGAATGATACCAGTCTAATCGAAGGAGTTCAGAGACGTTCCACAAAGTGCATAGCTGGCCTACGAGATCTCCCATACAACAAGAGACTGGAACGCATGCAGCTGCCAACACTCGTCTTCAAACGCCGCCGTGGTGATATGATGCTGACCTACAAGTATAACGCCTAACCAAATAACCCCCTGCTTACCAAACATTCAAGTCAGCACCATACAAGAGGACACTCACATAAGCTGTCAAAACGTTCTGTAAAAACATGAACGCGGCAACACTTCTTCTCCGAGCTTGTTGTCAACGATTGGAATAGCCTTCAAGCTGAAACGGCGACTGCACCTACGGCTGCGTCCTTCAAGTCCAGACTTGACAAGGAATGGAATAACAAGCAATGGAAATATGAGTGGGACTGTCCGTCCCACTCAACTACTGACTGATGCCAACTTTATTATAATGAGTGTCTTGCTAGGAGGCTGATGCCGCTTGTCATACCCAACCATCTCGCATACTCGATCCGAAGTTGCTGTTGTGCGGCGGTGTCAGCTCTATACCACTGAGAATGGTCTTTACGGGCCATACCTACCTCGTGGCCACCGCTACCGAGTGGGCTTAAATTGCATCTCTCCAGCAGACCTCTCCTATGGCGTGTCACTGGGCCCTAACACAGTGACGAATTTTTTGCCATCATTGACCCGGAGCACAACAGATCCAGTATGGACCTTAATTTGCTCCGAAGTGCGAATTAAGGTAATTAAGGTAATGAATTTTAATATTTAAAAATTTTGTAAAAAGTATAATTTTCGCATAGAAATTTGAAACCGTAACAGTTCGGTTAGCGAAAATGGGCCCGCAGTTTCTTCAAAAAAGGGAATATAAAATTTGGGGCAATTTTCTTTGGCGCAATCTAGTTTTTTCTCCGTGATTCTTTTCAGTAAACTTTAGCAACAGTGCAACTGTCAATATTTTGCAGAAATTCTAAAAAAAGGAAATATGTCCAGTTAAAGTGTATTTAATAAGTGTGAGGGCACAACTGCTGTAATTGTGTCATTATTTGTTTTTAATTTTCAGAAAAAAAGTCTGGATAGAAATTCTTTACTGTGAAATAAACTTGCCTCCCTGGGCAAGAGATTTTGTCAATAGCCTAGACTATTTCTATTTTTTGCAAGATTATCATTTCAAAATAGCCTGGCTTGCTACATAAAGTTGATGAGATTGGCATAGAAAGTATAACTGCCACAAAGTGTATCTATAAATGAAATTAAAAGTGACTGATTTTGACTAGCCCAGGTCCTTAAGCTACATATTAATTTTAAGGCCTACTTGTATTGTGCTAAATCAAGTAGCCTATGGATAAGATTCAAGTTGCTATTAGGGTTCGACCCTTGAATAGAAGAGGTAAGATTACTTTACCATAAGTTTTAAGCTAGCCTAGTCTAGACTAGCCTATATGGTGATCTATCTAACCAGATAACAATATACTTGGGTCTAAGATAATTTACAAGAATGTCACTAAGAAGAGTTAGCTAATAGGCTTAGTCAATGAGCTCTTCTAACAGAAACACTATAGTTTAGGCTAATAACAAAAGAGAATACAGGCTACCAATTGATTACCCAATCAAAACTTTTCAAATATAATGGATGCCAGTGTGACAATATGCCCCTCCCCCCTTGCCTAATGCTTCCAGATATAGCCCTTAATACTAAAGACCATCTATCCATTCTTTTTCATTGCTTTCATTGTCATATCTCCATATTATTAGGCTAGGCATTTCATTTTTAGGTAAATATCTACCAAATCATATTGTTGACTTATGCATAAAGTGAAATACCACTTGATGCCTTTTTTTTATGCTGATTACAAATATAATAATCATTTCTATCAGAAATGAATTTCAGCCCCCCTATATATGCCAATTCAGGGTATATATTTCTACATTTTGGCAAATTTTGTTTCTGATGTAAATGAGAGGTAAGTTTAAACTTTACCCCACCCCCCTAATGTAGAAATATATACCCTGAATTGGCATATATAGGGGCTGAAATTCATTTCTGATAGAAATGATTATTATATTTGTAATCAGCATAAAAAAGGTATTCAGTGGTATATTCACTTTATGCATAAGTCAATAATATGATTTGGTTGATATTTACCCATTTTTACCCTGGTCATTAAGCTAAAAGTAATTCAAATCATTACAAAAGAATAAGAACAGCTTGATAAATATATTATTTATAGGTTAAGACCCAGGGCACATTTGAAGGAAATTCTATAGAAAACTAAATATTTCTTAGCATACAATAGCAAAGGAACTTCTGTAGGCCTGCTATAATTTTGAGACAAGTCATTCTGACAAAGTAAGTCAAACCCCCACAAATTTTGGAACAGCATGTCCAGCAGGGATCATTATTGAAGATCAATAAAATACCTAGTTACAGACAATATGAACAGAGTCACCACCACCCAAAGTATAGGAAGATTTGCCATCAGTAATTTTCCTGATTTTTGATCAGCAAACCTGACTACTTCCTCTCCATATTTAAACCACAGTATCTTAAAACAAATGACCCATATTGTTATTGCAACTACCATTGTCAAAAAATGATTAAAGCTTTCAAACTAATAATCTTCAGGTCTTAAAAAGATCCTTCCCTGCCTGCTAAAAGAGATAGACAAAATTCCAAAAGTCACAGACATATAAGCCTAACATCTGCTGCTACAAAAGTCCTCGAGAGGATAGTTAACAATATGCCTCTGCAACACTTTGCTTAAAGTGGTATCATCTCTAACAAGTAACACACTTTTCTACCAGGAAAATGTGTAGAAACTTACTCATTTGACACTTATGAGCAGATCACCCAGTTGCTGGGCAAAGGCCTTCTAATAGATCTAATACTTTCAGACCTAGTAAAAGCATTTGACAAGATCTACACAATTGGCCTCACTCCAAGTTAACAACAGTAGGAATAAACCTAGAGTTGATAGATTAGCTTGTTGACTTCATGGCTGGTAGGAAACAAATTACCTTACCTCAAACTCCAGTGGTCACTAAGATATGGTGGTGCTGAAAAGCTATGGTACAACTCTTTAATATGGATGGCATATAACCTTCTTGTAGGCAAGCATCTTTGCCTGCTGGAGTGGCTTATTGCTAAAAGAGAGAGGATATGATTTTGACATTCAAGCTGCCCAGTCATAAAAAACATCCCAAATAATTTTCAATGAAATATCTCTTCAAGAACCAGAGGACATGATAAAAACTTTTTGAGAAGCATGCCAACTTGAGGTTGATTAGAAAATTATTTTCAAGCTAATTATAATCTTGCTAAATCCAAAGTGGTGTTGCTCAGGGAACTGTACTTGGGCCAGTATTGTTTCTTTTCTATGTTAATAATATGATACACAATTTCAGCAACCACCTAAATCTCTATAATCATGACTCAAAAACATCTGATGTCTTAAAGTTCCATGAAGATTCTGTAGCCTAGTAATGTTTTTCCAAAACAAATTTCAGATAAAACAATCAGCAATAAACAAGTAGAATCTTCCTGAAGCTATGCCAGGTACTTGTGAGACTTTGGAGCCTATCTTGCAGGTCTCTTTTATGCTCCAAAGTGTAAATTAAGATAATTCAGGTAAAAAGTATCATAAATAAGCCTACTGACATCTTGCTGCTAAAGTTACACTGCTTTACTTTAGACCTGAGAGATCAGTACACAGCCCACTTAATATTTTCCCATTCTTTCATTTTTTACAATAGCAAACATTAACATTTTAAAATTAGGATCCCATTCAATTGACAAAGAAAAGAGTAGTGCCATTATCAAATATATTGAGAATACATAAAGCAGTTTCTATTTGAATCTATAAAGTATTAACAAAGACTCATATCCATTAGGCTAGAAATTATGGGTAGAATTCAGCCCAAAACAAAGCAAAACTACATTCTTTTCAAATAGTGTGGTATCACTTTGGAATTCTCTGAGTGAAAAAAACTATCTGTTGCTTTTTCATTTATCAGCACATTCAAGAAAGGTATGGATGCTGATTGGTCTAGTATACCATGGACACTAGACTGAGAAGCTCCAAAATCTTTACTGAAAGTAGTAGATAGTGCTTGTCAAGGTGACACCAATTATCATTGTGGAGATTTTTTTTAGCCAATCCTGTATTTAATTTGCTTAATTTTGGTGTGACAATCATCATATATGGCTGTGTAAACAGATGCCTTTGCCCATCAATGGGGGGGGGGGGGGTATGGGTGAGTTAAAGCAATATATGATTAAAAATGAGGTGAAGTATTTATGGCTGTTTTTAAGTAGTTTTCAGAATTCTTTAAGATTTTATTCAAACACACATCTGGTCTTAACCTTTACTTATCTTAAAATGAATGAGAATTGAATGAAGCATATGCATAGGATTTTTAGGAAATTTCTGCATATTATAAAATACAATATATATTATTATAGTGATTTTTGACAGTTTTGTATATAGCCTAGAGCAGAATATGGCCCTATTTGGAAGGGATAGGGTAGATTGTCACAACCACAACTATTATATTTGGAAACATATATATTTATATCTGGGTCTCAATTAGAGAATAGTACTATTGAGTTTTTTTTATATTGACCCCAAGGGCTACAATGTTACTCAGGGAATTTTCCTGGGGGAGAGAGGGGCAAGTTCTACAAAGACTTTTGGGTAATTGTGAGGGTTTTAAAATACTGCTTCCCAATGTGGGAGGTTGGGCTTGCCCACTGTTTATTGAAGGTCTGTGGTAGCCTATACTGACCATACATAGGTAGCTTTTTAAGCTAATATTTACCCTTTATCTATTAAGTAACACTGGGTTTATTTAAAAAAAAAAATATACATCATCGATTCCCTGAAGCATGCTTGTGCGGGAGAAAACCCTCTTAATAAATAAAAAAACCAATAAACCAAAAAAAAAAAATAGAGAAAAAAAAAACATAATTAGAGCTCAACTTACCGGATCCGAAAACCAACGAACCTCCAAACAACACCCAACAAAATAATAATAATTATAATCATATTCAGCTGCAACTAAACCCTCCTCAAAAACATAATCTTAAGTGGCGTGGAATAATCCATTCAAAATATACACATCAAAACAATGGTTCTTTAGCGACTTACAAAAATCCTGCAAACCCCCAACATTCCTCAAATCCTCTGGCAAACTCCCAAACTAATGGAACAACATGGCAAATTGAAAACCTAGACGTGACCATAGCTGGTCTTTGCACCAACTGAGAAGATTGTGTCAACTGATCGTGAATAGTAGATGCAAGACTAAACATTCCTGAAAAACATGATGGTAACTCCGAAGCTAAATATTCAAACATAAACAGAGCATTATAGAATACACATATTCCTGCCAACGGTAGAATTTTATACTCGCAGTAAAGATGCCTCACCAATACAGATAGGTCAATTTGATTACCATAAAGAACTCTAATTGCCATATTCTGTGTTACGCAGAGCGGATGGAGGTGAGTTACGAATGTTTTCGACCAAACCATACAACAGTAAATGAGATATGGGTGAATCATAGAAAAATACAACATTCTCAGAATTTCACATGGACAAAGATACCTAAGTTTACGCATAATACCAATATTACAAGACAATTTGCTGCTAACAGATGCAATATGGTCTTTAAAACTAAGGCTTTCATCAATTATAACACCAAGGTATCTAGTACTAGTAGATCTTACAATAGTATGGTGCCCCACTTCTATCCTATTAATCCATGGATAATGTCCAGTAATTCTACCATAAATCAAAAAATTCGACTTATTATGATTCAGTTTCAGTTTATTTACTCGCATCCAGTTTTCAATTAAAGAAATACCTTGATTCAATATAGTCATCAACTCATTTTCAGTTCTAGCAGCTACAGTAAAATGGGCATCATCAGCAAAACATGGTAGAATTCCTTTAGTACCGTAAGTATCAAGGTCTAAAGAACAAGACACATTACTTGAAGCTCTACAAAGGTCATTAATATAAACCAAATACAACAAAGGGCCCAAAACGGAACCCTGGGGTACTCCAATCAAAATATATTCAATTTTAGATGTAACTCCATCCATCACGACACACTGAGTCCTTCCACTAAGAAAACTAACTATCACATTTAAAAAAATCACTACGTATACCACTACTATATAGCTTTTGAACTAGTATATCATGATCAACAGAGTCAAATGCTTTAGTAATATCCAAAAATATCGAAGCTATCTTCAGACCCTTGTCTAAAGCATCATTAATAAAAATTGTTAAAAACAAAACTCCATGCTCTGTAGAATGATGACTCCTAAACCCAAACTGACTAGAACTAAAAAATTGTCTTTTCTCGAAAAAACTTACCATCCTACTCTTTCTTTTCTCCCATCCTACCATCCTATACTTTACATACTTACCATCCTACTCGCATCTTTTTTCTGAATAAAATAGGCATATATTAAACTTTGTGCTTTATAAGTATTTTCTTTTTTCAGCATTGCCAGTAGTTCATTGGTGGTAAATTACAAAATTGTTTTATTTCAACAAAATTGATTCAAAACAACTTGCAACCTGCAAACATTGCTTTTTAGCAGCAAAATTAAACAAAAGAAAACATGCTACTGCATTGTAATATGCTATCCATTGTAAACACACTTGACCAGTCTATCATATTATGATTTAATAGTTTAGTTTAAACTCTAGCACAAAAAGCATAAATAAGTTCAACCAAGCAATGTGAACCTAAGTCTAGTAATTACAACAGGTGTAGGCAAATCCTCACCTTACTTCCTCTAGTACCTCTAGAGGGACATAAGGCATCAATGAGGAGCTTCCTCCCTTAAGTGTACTGCTTTGATGGATATCCTCTCATTCTGGGATGAGACTCATCTGAAAGGCTCTTCTGTTATGTTTGTACATTAAGTAGAGAAGTTTCTTGGTGACATATACCTTCCAGCTGCCAGTAGAGGAGCAATTTTGTAAGTGTGATTTTCCATGCAGAAAATGTGTCCTGGGTATTGCCATCTTTGTTGTCTCACAAAATTGCCAGTGTAAGTGCAGATTTCACTGTTGCTGACACTTCTTTCCGGCAGTATGATGGTTTTTCCTGGTCAGAGGTCAACATCGGGTATTTCATAGGGTGAGATATCCAGTAGCCAGCCAGCTAATCACTACTTGAACAGTTAAACCCCTATAAAATATTGATTATACAACCTGGAAACCAGATTGTTTTACCAGTGGATTTGTCTAAATTATCCTAATATGTAGCTTATGTTATTAGCTTGAATATTTTAACCATCTGCAATACTATGAATTTTAATTACTCTGATAGTCAAGTTTGGAGTCTAATCATAGGCACACAGTTTAGGCAGGAGCTAAACATGGAAAATGGTGTTCAATCTTGGACATAGGTTCTTAAAATTAAAACAAAGTGCAAAGAATTGTTTTGGGTTCCTAACTGACTGACCATATCTCAAACAGTAAGCTGTACAAAAAAATAAGGTTCCATCCTGCTTTCTATGGGTATAATGAGAGAAAGATTGAGATGGCTAGGGCACATTCAGGAGATGAAGGATGACAAATTGTCCTTGTTGGCTAACTGCCTAGGGCCAAACAAAAAGCAGGTTGTCTCCAAATGGGGTGAGAGGTTATAAGGAAAAACTTAGGGCAAATGGGAACTTCTTGGGAGGGTGTGAAGAGGGATACTTTGAGAGAAGCATGTCTAACTGTATTAACCTCAGGTGGCTTAGTGCTGCAGTGGGGTGTTAGTTGTAATTCAGACGCTTCAAACTGGACTTATTAGGAGTTTCAGAAAGTCATATTCCAGGGTTAGGAAGCATGAAATTAAGTGACATAGAATATACTGAATAAGTATTCAGGCAGGAAAGATGGAGTGCACAGGCATGAAGTAGGGCTCATGATGAATAAGGAAGCTGCCAAGTCTTGTTTAGGTTTAGAAGTCATTAATAATAGAATGCTAGTTGCTCATTTTATAACTAAAAAGTGCAGGATATCAGTCAGAGTAGTATATGCCACAGTAGAACCAACTAATAGAGATAGTAGTGACTCAGATGAATTTAATTTACAGCTACAGGAACTAATAGATATGGTCCCACGTAGAAATACAATATTTTCAGTAGGGATTTTAATGCCCAGGTTTGGTAGAAATAGGGAAAGATGGTATCCTAGCCTTGGTGAATTTGGTGTATGAAAAGAAAACAGTAATAAAATATATTTATTCACTAAAATAGCTGGAGCTGAAATGAGCAAGTCAGAGTAGTAAAAAGAATACACAAAACAAGGGTCAAAAACAAATAAACAGTAACACAAAAATTTAAAGCTTTAAGTCCTAAAAAATAAAACTTTCAAAAGAGCTGGTGCTTTGAAATTGGCCTCTTATCAGTAATATTCTTGGGGGCCTTATACTTCAGAATTGGGGTAATGTACACATTTTAAAAATACTAGGGAGAACACCATTAATAAAAGATTGGTTAAAAACTGCCATTAAAGGAGTTGATAAAAGATCAGCACACTCAATAATCAATTTAATTTGTATCTCGGCTGAGTAATTAGATTTACAAGAATCAGGTGCCTTCAGTATTTTAGCAAATGAACTAATCTGTAGGATACGGATATTTGAAATTGAGTTATTAGCTGGTAAGATTGTTAGTTGCAGATGAATTCTGCAAAGTTGATTAAAAAAAATTGTTAACCTCACTAATAGCAGAGGTTTTTCATCATTATCTCTCACTTCAACTTTCACTTTTTTACTGATAATGTTCTGAACTGCTTAGATTATGCTGATGATTTAAGCATCTTAGATGAAAATGTTAGCAAAATGAATGAATTTTTAGAGGTTTTGGAAGATCATGGTGCAAGAATATGCTTAAAAATTAATGTGAAGAAGACTAGGAATAAGTGAAGGTGAAGAGGCAATGCTGGGTAAGGAGATGATCAATCACGTGGACAGCTTCACTTACCTAGGTAGTATTATTGGCAAAGCCTTTGGGCGCAGTGAAGATGTCATAAGTAGAATAGCCAAGGCCCAGGGTGTTTTGACAGTTGAAAAATTCGGAAAAAATGGTAAGATAAGAATATTGGAATCTACAGTGATAACAGTTTTCAAGTAAATTTCTGAAGCGTTGCTGCTCCAAAAAACAGAAGAGGATTTGTTTGATGTTTTCCAGAGAAATTGCCTATGAATTGTTTTGGGTACTGGACTGACTGACTGTATATAAAAAAATAAACTTTACAAAAATTGTGGTTCAATCCTGCTTTCTAGGGCTATAATGAGAGAAAGGATGAAATGGCTAGGACACATTCTGTAGATAAAGAATGACAGATTGCCAAAGATCGTTTTTGTCAGCCAACTGCCTAGGGCCAAAATAAAACAGGCTGTTTTTGAATGGGATAAGAAGATGTCAGAAAGAAAGATTTAAGGGAAAAGTGTAAAGAAGGAGACTTTGAATAGATTATGATGAAGAAGCATGCGTATCTGTGCGGGCCTCAGGCAGCTTGATGCTGCAGTGATTTGTTAGTAGCAGTAGTAATATATCCAAGATTAGGTCCCACTGTCCGTGTTTATGAAACATACCTTTAATTGTAGCAATTAATTACCTTTAATTGAAATATTTGTCCAAGTTTAGGCACCATCCAATTACTAGGTTTATTTCCGTAAAAAAGCTCAGAATTAAAACTGAACATTGTTCTAGAACAGCCTGTCTTTCACATTCTACAAGTATACTGTGAGTCTTCAGACCAGTAGGAGCTATCGAAGTGCTATGTTGGGCCATTTGTATGTGTGGTTTTTTTCAGAACTATTATTGAAAGTTATTGTACTTGTTAGTACTTAAAGTAGTTGCACTCCTATGGGTCTACTGCTAATTTGTCATAGCTTTAGTCTTTGGGGCATTGATTTGTATTTTCAACTGTTCAGCTTTCTTTGCAAGTTTGTTCAGGAATATCTTATCAGATACCCTACATCATTGAGGAAGTTGATGTTCTGAATTCCATCTCCATTTATTGGTCTAAGATTTAATATAAAACTTGGACCAAGTGACAGGAAACTGCCTTGCCTGATCCACCTCATTACTTTGAAGTAGCACATGTTGCTATAAATCTCTAAGTAAATGGCGACTTGTAGTTGGAACACTTACTGTATCAAGCAGTTCGTAGTAAAGAACTGTAAGTAAGGAGTGACGCAGCTCAATAGTAACCGAAACTCTAAAAAACGCAATTTGATACCGATAAATCATAGGCAGCTCAATCGCGGTGCCCAAGTAAAGAACAATGTTGGCACAATGTATTATTTTTTTTCCATACCAGGGCACTTCTTATCAAAGGAGTTGTTACAGAAACTTCGAAAAGGGCTCATTTGATTGGAAATTGGAGTGGCTAGTGCCCTTTTTAATATTTGAAAGTGATTGGAGGGCAAGTAGCCCCCCACGCCTCTCATTCACCTCAACACATCCACTCAAACTGTTGAGGTATCTATTTTGTTCAGCGTAATTGATTTCCCGATAGACAATATGTTTTTGAGGGGGACAGTCCCCCTCAACCCTCAGGGGCAGGGTTTTAAGTTATGCCTTGGGGGCATATAAGAACGATGTTGGCTCAATGTATTATTTATTATTATTTTCCTTTAGACCAGGGGACTTAGTATCGAAGAAGTTGTCGTAGAAATTACAATAAGGGCTTATTCAGTTGGGAATTGGAGTGGCTTCTGCCGCCTTAAGTAATCATGTGGAATTGGCTCGTAACTAAAAGCCCGTCTACGCTCATAAATACTCGAAACACTTCCAATCAAAATTTGAGATAACCATTTTTTCAGCATATTAGCTCACCGAATAGAAATTATGTTTTTGACGAGGACACTCTCCCACAGCCTTCAGGACAAGGGTTGTAAGCTATGCCCTGGGGGCATATGAGGTTTTTATAGAAGGCGTTGTTGTAGAGACTTCAAAAAAGGCTCATTCGACTGGAAATTCAAAGGGCTAGAGCCCTTTTTAATAGTCAAAAGTACTTGGAGCGCAACTAACCCCCCTCTCACGCCCACCTTTTCCCCAAACACATCCAATCAAAATTTTTAGATAGCCATTTTATTCAACGTAGTTTTAAGTTATGAAAATTAGTTATTCGAGGATTTCACCCCCCCCCCCCCAACAGCCCTCAGAGCAAGGGTTGTAAGTTATGCCCTGGGGGCGTATAAGGTTTTCATAGAACGCGTTGTCATACAAACTTCAAAAAGGGCTCATTTGATTGGAAATTGAAATGGCTAGTGTCCTTTTTAATAATCGAAAGTGATTGGAAGGCAACTAACACCCCTTCCATGGCCACCATTTCCCCAAACACATCCAATCAAAATTTGGAGATAGTCATTTTGTTCCACACAGTTTCAAGTTCAGGAAATTATACCTTTGAGCAGGACACTCCTCCCACAGTCTTCTGGGCAACGGTTGTAAGTTGTGCCCTGTGGGCTTATAAGTTTTTATTGAAATCTTTGTCGTAGAAACTTGAAAAAGGGCTCATTCGATTGGAAATTCTAAGGTCTAGGCTAGTGCCCTTTTTAATAGTCAAAAGTGACTTGAGGGCAACTAACCCCCCTCTCTTGTCTCCCTTTTCCCCAAACACATCCAATCAAAATTTTGAGAGAGCCTTTTTGTTCAGCGTAGTTGATTTCCAGATAGAAAATATGTTTTTGAGGAGGACACCCCCACAGCCCTCAGGGCAAGGTTTGTAAGTTTTGCCCTGGGGGCATATAAGGTTTTTATAGAAAGCGTTGTCGTAGGAACTTGAAAAAGGGCTCATTCGATTGGGAATTCAAAGGGCTAGTGCCCTTTTTAATGGTCGAAAGTGAATTGAGGGCAACTAACCCCCCTTTGACGCCCACCGATTCCCCAAACACATCCAATCAAAATTTTTAGATAGCGATTTTATTCAACGTAGTTGAACGTTTTGGAAATTAGGTCTTTAAGGATGACAACCCCTCCCCCCACATCCCTCAGGGATAGGGTTGTAAGTTATGCCATGGGGGCAAATAAGGTTTTTATTGAAAGCGCTGTCATAGAAACTTCACATTCAATTGGAAATTGAAAGGGCTAGTGCCTTTTTTAATAGATGAAAATGATTGGAGAGCGACTAACACCGCCTCTCACGCCCACCATTTAAAACATATCCAATCAAAATTTTGAGATATCCATTTTGTTCAACGTAGTTGAAAATTCTGGAAATTAGGTCTTTTAGGATGATAACTCCCTCAGAGCCCTCAGTGTAAGTTAGCCCTCAGTAAGGTTGTAAGTTATGCCCTGGGGGTATATATGGTTTATATAGAAAGTAGTTGTAAAAATTTCAAAAAGGGCTTATTTGATTGGAAATTAAAATTGCGTTTCTAAATACTTTAAAGTGATCGGACTGTAATTAACCCCTCTCTCACGCCCACCATTTCCCCAAGAACATTCAATCAAAGTTTAGAGATAGCCATTTTGTTCAACGTTGTTGAAAGTTATGGAAATTATGTATTTAAGGATGACAAACCCCCCAGAGCCCCCAGGGCAAAGGTTGTAAGTTATACCCTGAGGGCATATAAGGTTTTTATAGATAGCGTTGTCGTAAAAACTTCAAAAAGGGCTCACTCAATTGGAAATTAAGAGGGCTAGTGCCCTTTTTAATAGTCGAAAGTGATTGGAGGGTAACTACCCCCTTCTCACGCCCACCATTCCCCCAAACACATCCAATCAAAATTTTGAGGTAGCCATTTTGTTCAACGTAGTAGAAAGTTCTGGAAATTAGGTTTTTGAGGATGACAACCCCCCGCCCTCAGGGCAAGGATTGTAAGTTATGCCCTAGTGGCATATAAGGTTATTATTGAAAGCGTTGCTGTAGAAACTTCAAAAAGGCTCATTTGATTGGAAATTAAAAGAGCTAGTGCCTTTTTTAACAGTTGAAAGTGATTGGAGAGCGACTAACGCCCTATCCAATCAAAATTTCGAGATAGCCATTTTGTTTAACGTAGTTGAAAATTCTGGAAATTAGGTCTTAGAGGATGACAAACACCCTAACAGCCCTTTGGGTATGGGTTGTAACTTATGCCCTGGGGGTATATAAGTTGTTTATAGAAATCGTTGTTGTAGAAACTCAAAAAGGGCTCATTCAATTGGAAATTGAAAGGCCTAATGCCCTTTTTGATAGTCGAAAGTGATTGGAAGGCTTGACATTTTTATAGTAAGGATCGATGTCTATATAATGTATTATTTATTTTTTTTGTTGTTGTTGTTTAGACCAGGACCCTTCGTATCGAAGGAGTTGTCGTAGGAACTTCGAAAAGGGATTATTCGATTGAAAATAGAAAGGGCTGATGCCCTTTTGAATAGTTGAAAGTGATTTGAGAGCAACTAGTCCCCCTCCCACGCCCAGCCTCCCATTTTCTCATTATGTTTAAAAACTAGATGTTGCCTTAAGATTAAACCAAAACGCACTGTGTTAATGCTAATTCCCAATAAGGCATCTCGGCAGTATCCTAAGAACGACTAAGGGTATTATGTTTAAACTTTTGGGGCTACTTCTGCTCTTAAAATTTAAGCAAATCAAAATAGCGTAAGTGTATCCAAGCTATCAAAGAAAGTAAACAGTTTTTTTTGCGAATGGTATCAAGTTTTCCATTTCAGGTCATCTAGAGGAGGTATGAATAGGAGGTATTAAACACTACTATTTGTGTCCAGATTTTTAAAAGGGTGAATGTTGTTAAACATTGCTGAAAATTTTTCTCCAGCATACCAATAGCAGGCCAAACTATAAAGTGTTATAAAAAAGAAAAGATTTAGAGTATTATTTTCTTTTTCCCTGAAAAGACTATGTCAATATAAATAGGTTTTAAGGCCACAAAATAAGTTTTTCAAAGAAAAGTAAAGAACTCCATTAAACAAAAAATAAGCAAAAATAAAATCAGATAATCTACCAAACGTGAAACTACCACAAATCAGATCGATACATAAATGAAACCCAAAACGAACAGAAATTACAATAAATAACCGAGTCAAACTCAGAACGAGCAGAAATTAACATATGTTGGGTTCAAAACCCCTATGCCTTCCCAAGGCCAGAACATAATTTGCACTTTACTGAAAAAAATGCAAATGAATGCGCATTGCCAGTTTAATCTATATACTTATATATAGTAATCCAAATGTTAATATTTTTTGATTTATTAAAGTTATAAAAGTTAAAACATTAATTTTTTTTTTGTAAACTGCAAATTATATTCTGGCCTTGGCATGTGAGTTTTGAGCCCAACATATGTTAATTTCTTCTCGTTTTTCACATATAGTACTAACATGTCATCCACAAATATTCTGATAGACCTTAAATATTCCTTGTCATCCACAAATATTCCTTCCAGACAAAATGTTCCTTCTATTTTCCTGTGCAACTCATTTTATTCTGACACCACACCAAAGGAATATCTCTTCTACATATAGCATCCAAATATTATGTTGAAGGTTATGAGGCACAAAGTTAAAATAGAAAATTGTAGAATCTGATAGCCTGAGCAGGCGTCTTGCTTGATTTCTTTGTTTTCAAATGTTTTGAGTTATGCCCAGGTCCACTCATATACATGACAAATTGCGACAACTAGGGAAAGTGTGAGACTGTCACGAATTTTTAAAAAGTTTCCCATGTAATACGGGATCCTTGTGCTATCTTTTTTCTTACCATCCCAGTTTCATCAGTATACATGGATTGAGCAGTTCTGTCATGGATTGAGCAGTTTAGTTCTGTTATGTATTTATCATTATTTTTTGGGTTTCTTTTATCTTACTTTCAAAAAATATAATGCTAGAGCTCTGTTTTTTAGGAACCATGTGCTCTCTGAACTTTGATCAAATATTTCTTTAATTTTTTTTTATCTGCTTATGTGAGCCCAAATGCACTGAACATTCTTTGCCCTATAGAACCAACCCATATGAGAAGGTATGCACATTGCGCTTTTGACAAGGAGACCTTTGCTGATCAGTGCTGCATGACCACTGTATATAAATTATCAGTCTTGGCGCGTATAAAAGCTCCGCCCATATCCTTGTCCATCAACAGTTCAGAGTATATTACCCTGGAACACGTATTTTGGCAGAAACTTTCTCAAAATGCCTTTGAAACCAACTCGAGACTTTGAAACCTGCTTGTAATTTCTAAAAACATCTAATAATAAAATTACAATACGAATTACCGATTTTCATATATGTATTGGAATAAATTAATTTAAAATTAGATTCTTTAAAATTTAGTGTTACAAAAAAGAAGCCAAGTTTCGTGTTCAAGAGAAATCTGACTTGTCTACCCGTGAAAAAATCTACTGTCGCTTATGTTTCTACGTTCTCTGGAGCACTTGCATCTTGGTCCGGTTTTGTATAATGTCTGAGATAAGGAATGGTTGTACTGTATAAATGTATATAGTGTGCATGCCTCTCAAACTTGCTCTGTTCAGAAACAAGGTCATTACTGTTTCAGTTGAAAAAAGGGGTGACTTATACCATATAGAATTTTCCAGTTTAATGTTTGATTTAGACACAACCACCTGTAACAAACTCATAGTAGTAGTTAGCTAATCAATATATGATAGATACCACTTCATATACTTTTTGTAGCAACTGTAGCAACATTTACAGTTCAAATTTTGTAGGTATGTGACTCTACAATCAAGAAAGAAACAATAAAACTTGGGATGTTCCAAGATTCGAAAAAGAGAATATTAAAATGAGAATAGCTCCCAGAAAGGTGTCGCTCAAAATACTGAGAAGCTTGTGTTTGGTTGAAGGTGGTGGAGGTTTTATAACTTTGATGAATAGTTAATAGTTCTTGCCAAATGTATGTTCTGGATTACTTCTGGCAGAATTTACACTGAGATTTATGTTGTCAGATACGAAAATGCAGCCATATTTGCAAACTATTGTTGCAGCTGCTTAAAGTTTTTGTGAGCCATCAAATTTGTACTTTCCAACTTTTGGCTTGCCAAAACAATGTTTTCATCTCTTTAAAGTTACTAATGCCATGGTTAACAAAAAATTAAATTGGCGAACTGGCATTACGTGTCAGGAAATAAGCATGACTTTTTCTCATTGGTTATCATAATATTTTTGGGTAAAAGTGGAGGGACAAGGTCTTCTCCCAACTAATAAATTTGCTACTTGTTGTAGCTCATATAGCACAGAAGCTTTCAGTGTTGGGAAAAATTTATTGTATTTTAAACTATTGTGCTGTAAATTTATATTTAAATCTGAAATATTTTTAGTTTTGTTGCCTCATATTTCAATGTGGCATGCTTTTAGGAGAAGTAAATAATAATCATTTTACAAACTGACTGAAATTAAAGTGTTTTTTTTTTTGTAGAGCTGCAAATCTCATAGAACATCTGTAAAATTTTGCAAGATGGTGTCATTTTAACAGCCCACTATAAAAATCACCCTGTAGTTGAAAAATTCAGACTTGATGACAGTCAAGCAATGCAGTTCAAATCCGGTCACCAATATTTTTTTATCTTTTGTTTCAGTATATTTCCATCCAAAAATGTTGGCCCACAAACTGTTCTTAGCCACCTTTGGCAGCAGACGTAACTCGTTTTGTTTAGATGCCAGTGACATCTGTTTGCTCGAACTCATAATGATCACACATTTCTATAGAGGAAAACTTTTTTCTAAAGCTACATGTACTGAGACAACATGGGAGCCAACTGGCTGTATATTTACTATGATATGTTTTTTTTCTTAATGTATGTTGAGAAACCTATTCTGTAACATTAAGGAGCCAAAAATTACCTGTCTTAAAAGTAGTATATTACACTAGTAATATTTAAAGCTTAATGCTCTGAAGTGAATGTGTCCATTCATCTAATTACTCCTGGGTCTTGATTTTGGTACCATTAAGTACTTCATAATTTGCCACTAATTCTTGCAATTAAATAGTCAGTTGTTGCATGGTGTCTCAGCCCAAGAACAAACAAACTTCTGAGATATTTCATTTTATATGGCTAGTTATGAGTCCGCTAGTGATGACTATTTGCTAGTCTTAGGAATTAGGATAACATATTGCTTTTAAATACGTAAATTTTACCCCCTTGATTTCACAGAATAAGTCTCGAATAAAAGAAATGATAAAAATATATGCCATATGTTCTATGATATCTCTGCTATCCATACAAAGAAAACCTCTTTTTTAAATAACAGAAAAATTGTACTTAGATAACATCCTGTTCTTCTCAACAGAGGTTATACCAAATCTAAATATTTCACTAAAGATTTGTTCAGAAGATGCAAACAAGTAGACAAAGGTGCCATGAATTATATTTGGTGCTTAAAGGAAGTAAAAAGCATTATGTCATCCAGTGTTCTTCATCGTGCATGATTGTTGAAACTCCTTTTAAGAGAGATTGAATATTTGGTGCTGAATATTGAATATTTGTGCTATCTTATTTGAAGGAACATATATCTTTCTTTCGTTTATAGAACTCGAACTAGGAGTTCAAAATGTGGTTGAGGTGGCTGGAAATCAAATTTTGCTGGACCAGCAACTATCTTTGGAGAAAGCATCTGAAAGGTCTGTCCTATTTTCTATTTTATGTAGGCTACTCATTAAACATAGGATTGTAGGCCTTAAAATTATGGGATTGATGGCTGTCAAATATCATGAAAGCCATATTTTGCTCAACAGATTTTTAGACTAATACTGTGAAGCCCATTTCTTGGCTGAACAGAAGTGATTTCTTGGCAGAATATCACGACAGCTGCAAATAACTTGCAACACTCAGAGGTTACTGAGGTTAAACATTTTCCTTTTAGTAATGTTGAATACCATCGACCCTGCATCGATGCTGGAAATTTAAGTTGCGTTCGCGGGGATTATCGTTTTGGAACCCAGGCGCTTCTCTTCTTGGTTTATTGCTTATGTTACCGACGGCGACTTGTATCACTGAATTTAAACCAATTTAGATAAGTATTCTCTAGGATTATTAGCGAAATGGGTCTATGTTAAAAAAAAACAACAAAAACCTGGGTCATGTAGCTGCGTTCTATTCTTTCCAAAACTACTATACTAACAGGAGGAGCCTGTTGAATGACCGGTAAAAAAAAACCTTATTGTATACTGTTATACAAGGAACGGTAAAAAGGTATTTTATCTCCTTCCTCCCAACACAAAGTCCAAAGTCGCCTCACCCTCCCCCCAAAAAAGTCCCAAAATTTTATTCAGGTACCCGTTGTATATCCTCACGCGATTGTATTTAGAATGAAAAATTGGTGATTGAGTGGGAGTTGGTGGCATAAAAGCATTCATGAATGCACTGATCACCCTCTTTATGTTTAAGACCATAAGCAAACGCCCAAGAATTCTAAATAATTTTCTTTGCTGGCTGATTTCCTTTGGTACATTACTTCAAAAAAAGTATTGTATTTTGCCTATATAACCTGTCGTTTTTTGTTTTTTTTTATAGAGACCCACCTCTTTTAGCAGCGTTTCAAGGAGGTGAGGGAGTGATTGGTAAACCTCCTCAAGACGAGTTGGCACCGTTGTTTTCTAGAAATAATTTGGGTAGAGTAATTATTCCAAGAAAAACGTTCGGAACGTGATCTGAAACCAAAATTAATACCTAAGTATGGTCCTTTCAGTTTTTTATCTGCTTCTACACTATATATGACAAGCTCTCATGGAATTGCCTTTAGACTTGGGCAAAAACAGGCCGGAAGATGCAGGGAGACGGGGATGTAGAAATTCGCAGGGCTTAAAAGGGGCCTATTATCAGGGTCAATTAATATCTTTGCAGGCTTTTTATAAAGAGGTTCTTGAAAATAGGAAAAATACGGCAGTAGCATACAAGAATCTTACAAAAAAAAACAAAACAACTCTGGGCTGAGGACCCACAAACAACATTGTCCTTGCAGCCCTGTCATGGCTTTTGGTGACCCCGCTGATAACACTAATATAACTTTCAGGAAGTTGCCTGCAACCAAAATTAGGGGGTAAGATTATGTTGTCAATATTATTGCTCCAACGCTTTGTTATCCTGCAAACTATTGATGGAAGTGTAATTCGTTGCATCAAGGACTAAAAAGAGAACGGAATGATGCGACTACCGGTACTGGAATTAAACCGGCAATGGAAACGATAATTAAGGAATGGAAACAAGCTCCCAACTTTCAATGTACACTATTTCTATGTTTCGAGGATCAAGCAAGATAATTTTATTGTCTCCTCGGCTAATTCAGCCCTTAAAGTATGTGTGGCTTACCTCCCGTTATAGTTTAGATCAGTATTAGAAGGCTTAGCCCTGAAACTCTACTACAAGATATCATTGCAATTTGTATTTCTTTATAAGTGCTCAGTAGTCGAGGGGTAGGAAGGGTGGGGGGCTGGAATGGAAGTATGATCTTTATGGGGAGGCTAATGTAATATGGGGATAATATTACATATTATCCTACATAATATGTATAACCTATATAACATATAGGATAATACGAAAAAATCATAAACCTCTGAGCATTTGGCAGAGACTATATACCAGGACTTCGGAGCTGAATATAAGTTTTACCGACTTCGAATCCAGACATTTTCAATATATACTGACAATGTACATGAAGGCCCCCTTTCTTCCCTTTCCGTCAAAAAAAACATAGTTTTATCAAATTCTTCTCTAAATTTAATTTTAATAACCCTTTTAACAGCTAATCTTTATCTTATACATTTTATATTCTGCAATGCCAGGTTTGCTGTAGAATGCAAAAGAAGTATCTCTGTCAACTTATTATGCATTTTTTATCTTTCTGCATTTTACATGTTTTCAAAATCTATTTCGTGGGGGCATCCTAGCATCCTTTGGGCTTCTTGTCCAAAGTTTATCGTTTAAGAATTGTTTGTATCTGTTTGTTTTTTTTTGCAGTCGAAAGTCAGCGAAGACATTTGCTTTTGATCATTGCTTCGATTCGTCTAATCCTGATGCACCGGTATTTGCTACTCAAGAAACTATTTTTAACAACTTAGGAAAAGGGTTGTTGGATAATGCCTTTAAAGGGTATAACGCATGCATTTTTGCGTATGGACAAACAGGTAAGCAATCTATAAATTTTTATTCTTGGTTGTTGGAACCATCTTGAAACCCTGTTTTTTTATTGCAGCTCTTCTTGTGCTGTTTAACCTTGCTGCCTATGCCAATATCAGGTTTTTTTTTTTTTATTGTTGCGATTTTTAGTTATCCAGATATCGACAAATAACATATTGAAATTAGCGTTAGATGTCTACATTTTTACTTCACATGATATGTTTTCACTTTGAATTCTCACTTTTTAATTTTCAAGATGGTGCTTCAGTCATCATGATTGTTGTAACTGGGATTCATTACTTATTATATTGATAGAAACCAACGTTCAAAATTTACATTTTCACTTTATATTTTGAGTAATTTATTAGGTTTCAAGATTGTGCATGTCTTTGACCGAGGCGCCAATTCATGAAAATGTTGGGGAAGGGGGCCAAACATTTTTCCAACCATAGTTGGGTAATTTTAATTTTTGTAGATTTTTGAAAACCCAGGGGGGGGGGGGAATCGCCCTCCCCCCCCCCCAATTGTCGCCACTGATCTTGGGCAAAAAGGATTATTATACAGAAAATAAAGCCAGACCTGAGGCCAGTCAGTACTTAGCGCAAACCAAGGCTACATCATCAAAAACTTAGTTGACGAATTATCTTGCTTGTCACCCATTAAGCAAATATCGTCAAGCTAGCCAAAGTATAATATACTGTCGATTATCCATGGGTGGATTATCTGCGATTATCCATTGTTGACTCTCTTTATCCATTGTGGACTGTGTCCTTCAAGGAACCAAAATATTTTGAGATATAAAATGATGTCCGTATACAATTACAATACTCTCCACTATGCTGTTTAATTGGGTTGCAATTATTTGGTACATTGATTTGTAAAAAAAAAATAAAAAAATATAGAAGGCTATAAAATAGTAATCATGATTACAATGCGTACTTGTATGATATAACCCCTACCGCTCAAGAAGTGAAGTTAGGTTAATCATACTAAAATATACCTAAGTATGATACAAATATAATACTTTAGAAAAAAATTTGGGGTTTAAATTTTCACATTAGGGGGGTGGGGGTAAAGTACATCAGGTCTGCGTGTAAAATGTGTTAGCTACAGTTTTTCTGATATTATGAAGTAAGAATTGTTTTCTGACTTCTCACTGTCAAAATACTTTGCCCCACCCCGCCCCCCGAATGTGCAAATAATTAGCCCAAATTATATATTTCCCATCTATTCTGTCACTTCTTTGTCTTTTCTCATGCTAAGTTGAAAGAAACTAGCAAAAAAACCGGTTTACAATGCGTCAATGCATGAATAACTTGAGTGCAAGGGGGTATATCATAAAAGTACCAATTAATATAATAATTAAATGTTAAATCGTGTTGACAGCATTTTTGGGGTTTATTTTAAGCATGTTTCGTCATATTTCGTTTTATCAGCGGTTGCCATGCCGCCCACCTATGTGATAGTCACAGTTCATATAATTATCCAGTAAGCTTATCGCAGATCATTTCTGGGCTTCGTTCTCGGTGCGAACAAAAAGCTCCTCCCACTTCTTTCTGCATTAGCGGGTTAGTCTATTTCCGATTGTTTCCAACAAAGTGCATTATTCGTAATAGCGGGTTTCCACTTGTTTCCGATTAGATCACAGTCTGACTTGTCTACCCGTGACAAGATCTGATGCCGCCTATGTTTCTATCTGCAAAAACGTTCTCTGGAGCACTCGCACCTTGGTCCGGGTTTTTATAATGGGTGAGATAGGGAAAGATCATACTGGATAATTATATAAACTGTGGTGATAGTCGACAGTTCGATGCATGGCGCTTCGTTTCAGCTAATCTTTTAAAGGCGCAAAATTCTTGAAAAACATGACAGAGTTTGATGTCTCTTTGTGTTGTGTCGATTCCTATGCGTCTTGAGACAAGAATGCACGTATATGTACTATTAACCCGGTAAATAATCCGGGAGACAGACCTTACGGGGCGGAGGAGAATTTAGAATAAGGATAAAACGGGCCAACTATATGGCTTATGAAAACAAATTACATGAGTATTCGTAAAAATATCACGACTTCGGAGGGGAACAGAGACCCAAAGGCTGCTCCTGCATAAACACCTGCTGTAGGATTACTGCCCCTATTTCAAAGCAGATTATGCTTCTAGGCTTTCATGCTTCATGCTTTATTTTATCCTTCCTGGAAACCTCATATAAAGCCCAGAACCTAAGTTATGTAAATTTTTTAGATGATAGTACGGAAATGGGCAGATACCTATAAATACGAGGCACTGAAACGTTTAGCTGTTGTGATTGGTTAAATAACAATAAAAAAGAAAAGCTTTTTTTAACTGAAAATAAGCAGCAACATTAAAATTTACGAACGGAAATTATTACGTATATGAGAGGGTATGCCCCTTTCTTAATATCTAGCTCTATAAAAGCTTCTTATTGTTCTAATTAAGCAACCTTTGGGTTTCAGGAGTCGTTCTTAAAGAATTCAAACTTCAGCGTATAGAGCGAGGTATTAATAAGGGGGAAAACCTTCTCATATACATAATAATTTCTGTTCGTTTTAAGTTTTAATGTTGTTCCTTACTTTCAGTTGAAAAAAACTTGTTTCCTAAACAATGCCAGGAAATCCAGCTTCGCCTCCACGGAAAGACCTTCTAGACAATTCAATCTCAGCGAAAACTTACCCCGGACAATTACCATTAACATCTCCATATGTAAAATTGAGTCGGCAAAGAGGAAGCAAGACAGATAAAAAGAATTTTGTATAGGAATTCTGGCAAATTCCCCGAGTGTAAAATTTCTCCTGAAAACTTCACCCCCCCCTCCCGGAGGCTTCCTTTACCATGGAAAATTCTCTCCAAGGAAAATTACCCAAGCAGAAAATTCAGATACTTCCCAATAACAAATACTATAACTTATGTAAACAATGTGCAAATTTTATAACTAAAAGACCTTTTCTCAGGGGCTGTGGGGAGTCATGTTATCTACAAAGACATAAATATTGGATCTTTCAACTATGCTGAACAATAGGGCTACCTCGAAATTTGACTGAACTACTCAGGTAAAAAAGGGGCGTGGGAGAAGGGCTAATTACCCTCCAATCTTTTTGGTCACGCAAAAAGAGCACTTGAACTTTCGATTTTTATTTGAATGAGCCCTCTCCAGATATTATAGGACTATTGGTTCGATACGACCACTCCTGGAAAAAAATAAACACGCATCCGTGATCTTTCTTTTGGCAAAATATTGCAAAATTCCACATTTTTGAAGCTTGAAACCTCTACTATATGATTTTCTGATAAGCTGAATCAGATGGTGTGATTTTCAGGAAGATTCCTTGACTTTTAGGGGGTGTTTCCTCCCTTTTTCGAAAATCAGGCAAATTTTCTCAGGCTCGTAGCCTTTCATGGATAAAACTAAACAATAAATCATATATATTTGGAATGAGCATTATAAGCAAATTCTTTTGATATATCTATTGATATCAAAATTCCGTTTTTAGAGTTTCGGTTACTATTGAGCCGAGTGGATCCTTACCCACAGTTCGTTACCGCGAACTGTTTGATCAACATATTCGAGTCTAGGTGTTTACCCCCACCCCAGAAAATCCCCCCCCCCATGGCTGGGTGGATTCCAAATAAATGTCACTGTCTTATGTAAATTCTCTGTTGTTTTATAATTCCAAACATTTGTATATAAGGGCTTTGAACCTCTACAGTAGGGTTCTATGATCCTTTTGTAATTAGGGATGGAGGGAGATGCCTTAAAGGGTGCATTTTAATACCTAAGCATCTCAACTCTCATTGAACCTTCAGATAAGTACAGAATTTGTTTTAAGGGAGAGACGAGGGGAGGGTGGAGGTAGAAATTGATATATAATCCCCAGGGCCGTATTCAGGACTATGTTGGGGGATATTTTTGTGCGGGGTGGAGGTGCAAAAAACTTTAAAGAACACAACAAAAATGTGAAATTGATATTTAATCCATCTTGATCACTGGGAATATTTCTGGTCTACACTGCTATTATTAAAGTAAGGAATAACATTATACCCCAAAATTAGCATATAGAAACTTTGGAGGGTGCTTGTTCGATCAGAAATTGAGAGTTGTGGTCCTTTTTTATTTGTCAAAAGTGATTGGAAACCAACCAACTGCAGGGAGGGTGGGAGGAGTGTATTTTCTGGGGTGTTTTCCGGGCCGGGGGGGGGGGGTAAATGCTGGCTCCCAATATATTCAAGTACTTGCGTTACAGAATTTAGACGAAAATGAATGAATGACTTTTAGTTCAAAATTACTTATTTGTAAAATAAACCACTGATAAAAAAATGCAGAAAGGAGAGCAAAGGTTTAATATTGGTGACATGATAATGAGAGCTAACATAAAGGCAAGTGTTAGGATTGGGTAGCAGTGAGGCTTACGGATATTGTCAAACTCTAAACAAACAAATAAACAAAATTGTTATGATTTACCGGAATTCTCGTTAAATATTTCCTTTATTTTCTTTTTGTAGACATAATGGGAATGACCAGAAATATCAAGCGGCGTGATCTGGACTCTTTCTTAATAATTAGGTTTTCTTTTTATCAAAGAACCAATCTGTTTTCCCATGCAATATGAAATTGCGATTACAAATTTGTCCATGTAATATTTTTTTTCCTGCCTGACAGATTAAGAGAAAATAATTTGTTCGCGTTAACCTAGGGCATGTAAAATAAAAGTCAGGACAGCGAAGCAGGTATGAATTAAAAGAATATATTGCCCTCCTCCCCTTATACACGAATTTTCAAATTTTAGAGAAAGAATAGTGTGGTCAAGTACTTCAAGAACTTTTTTCTTAAGTTGAAGAAAATTACTGGGGAAATAGTGTTTGTTTTCTTCTGTATCATCGCTTCTTAATTTTTGAATATCTAGAATTTTTATATTTATACACTGTTCATTATGAATGCTTCTTTGCTGAGCAATTTTTAAAAAGTCTACATACTTAACCTGCTCTGTAGCACTAATTCTTTCATGAAGCCGCAAGTTACACGGGAGACATGAGTATTTATAGCCAAAATTGTAGTGGTATTTGGTGTTTTAGGAGGGCTGCTGTTGGTGGTTTTAAAACGCGAAAAAGTGCATTTTTAGGCCACTATTCTCCTTTTAATCTGATAGAAGGAGGTCCTTTTTACTAGTTTTAGGAAAGATACCTCCCCATCCTCACTTGTGCAACATATATTTTTAGCCACAGTATGTGATTGAACTTCACATTGTTTTTATACGGGTATTCAATCAACTTTTTCAAATTCTTCAAAGAAAAAAAAGAGGGCTCTTAACGTCTATGTTCCTTGTGCAAGCTTTGATGTGTGACTTTTCTGCTCTCGTACGATTTTAATACGTTAATAAAAGACGAAAATTGAAAGACCCTAACTGAGATTAAGCTCTATCCATATACCGAATTAAATCTTTGAAACTTGATGTACATGGTTCTTTTAATTAAGCATACGATGAACACTGGTCGAAAATCGTTGGACAAACGACAATCTTTCTGTTTTGAAAGCAAGTTTAGATCCTTATGTAGGAAAAAAATCAAAGTAATATCATAATTTTGATATTACTAGCTCGGTGAACTGATAAATCTGAAACTTATGAATCGAACAACAAAAGTATCTTATACTTTTTGTGCAAGTTACAGGTGTAGGCTTGTCGCAAAATCACTTGTTTCAGACGGAACATATACCTTAAGTGTTTCGTGCAAACAGTAGTTCAAAGATTTAATCAAGAAGAATCCTTACAAATTGCAATTTTCAGCTGAATAATTTGGTTTCATTTTGATAGACTGTTCAGAGTATGCTGTCGTGTCACTTAGTCTTTGAGCTAATGGTTCTGGAATAGTTTTGCCCCTAACGTGGCTGGCCTTCCCTATCTTCTATGAAATCAAAATGTATCCAAGGCCTTACCCATAAAATTTGCATGTCCAACTCCTAAAAACGCAACAAAAATGCATATAAAAATTTTTTTGATGCGTTTTTAAAAGTTTTGTGTATTTAAACTATAAATGCTATGAAGACAGTGATTTTTCATGTGTAGTTTTGCAGAAAAAATTGGCGTTGCCGCGTGGACCCAAAATTTGTTTGTAATGTACTAACTGCAATTGAAGCCCTGTTTTCAGGCCACTAGGTTTTAAATACCTGTGTTCGGGTTTTTCAGCTCTAGTGTTCAGTCATTCTGTTCTTGCGCGTTCTAATTTTAAAAAATTCGTTCTCCACACGTTTGGATGTCGTTGATGAAAACGCTTTATATTTTCGCTGGGTTGAATACGGATAACTTGAAAACTATTTTTGTCGAATCTGCTTAATAAATGCATCAAACCCAATGCCTGAAAACGGGACTTGATATCTAATACAACCATGTTAAAACACTTACCAAAAATTAGGTGAAATACAAATTAAAATTAGTAAATTTATTTAATAGACATTTTAATATTCAAAGTAATTTAAGCAAAAGCGTGAAAGTTAAAAATATTTTAAAGAAACTGTTTTATAAATTTAATAAAGATTCAGTAAAACTTGATAAAGTTGAAAATAAACAATAAAATATTTTGTAAATTTAATGAAATCAGTAAAATCTGCAGGATCTACTGTAAACTGTTCTGTGAGTAGCGCAGATTTTAAGTTGAAATTGGTTAAATCACAAAATTGTAGTATTTTGCAAAACTAATAAACAAATCTGCTCATTTCTCCAAAAACACAAAAATGCTGTTAAATACACTACATTTATTTCGTTTTGATAATTTTAGCACTTGAAAATCCCTCTTGTTCTACCTGTTATTAAAAAATACAGACTGAGTTTATCACAAAAATGAGGTTTTTCCTTTCTTCATTTAGTACTTATTTCCTTGTACTTGCTGCGGGACCAGACGTGAACGTCTCACCCGATATCTAGAAGACTTTTTATGGTTGACTCCCATTTGTTGCAATCTTGTGCCAGCTTTTCAGCCAACCAGAGCCAGTAGCTCTCCCACTTACTGACAAATTTTGAAATCCACTAATGGTATTGAGGTCGTTTTTGACAGTTGCCCACCAATTTTTCAATTGATCACCTGGACGTCTGCGCCATTCTGACAGAAGAGCAGCAATAAGCACTTGCTTAATGATGCGGTCATTGGGTCTTCTCAGGACATGGCCAAGCCAACGCAGTGTTCTCTGTTTGAGAATTCTGGCTGTGGACTGGATGGTACAGCAGCGGTGACGCCCTTCAGCATTTGAGATTTTGTCGGAGTATTGAATTTTTAGGATTTTTCGTTAACAGCGGTGGTCAAAGACTTCCAAACCATGGAGATGAAGCAACTTCAGTGGCCAATTCTCAACTGCATAGAATAGATCTAACAGCTGCTTTATAGACACAATTTTTGGCTTCAAACTGATCTCCCGTCGGTTCCACAAATGGCGGCGAAGTTGAAAGAATATAGCCTGGGCTTTGTTGACTCTGTTCTGTACGTCATGGTCGCAGCCTCCACAAGAGTCTTTTAGTGAGCCAAGATAACTGAAGCTATCGACTTTTTCCAGTTCCTGTCCGTAAAGCACAAGCTGATAAAGCGACTGTATATTTAGGTCTATGACTTTAGTTTTGACCATATTGATCTTCATACCCAATAGGTAAGAGAAATATGCTATTTCATTTAGTGTTTCTTGGGCAGTTGCTAGATCAGCAGCAAGCCTTATGCACTTATTTAGTGCATAATATTATATTGTGGCCCTTTGCTAAAAGGCCTATTCTTGCTTACAAGTTTATAGAAAGGTTTCAAAGTTTACGAAGGTAAAAAATTTTTGTCTAGTCAGTAATTCTTTCGGTTGTTAACTATAATGTAACAGCCATGATATAATAGTATGCTTCCAGGATGCATCAAATAAAACGCCTCATTTAGGGCATGATTAACCTCTTGGAGCTCTTTATGTAAATAAAAAGAAAACTTATGGGTTGAACACCAACCATATATTCACACACCTTCGTTGTTTCTACTAAGAAATATTCAGTAATCTACGTATATTTTTAGTAATTCAGAAGCCAAATTGATATTCTCCACTTTTAAAGCTTTTTCAGACTTCAGATGAAAGCAGTGGATTTGCTCTTGGTTCTGTAAGTTGCTAAAGAAATTTTACTACAAATTAGGATTAATTTCCCCGAAATTACAAGGATTTTTTGTTATCAACTAGTCCTCGTACTATATTTCATTAGTCAGTCAAACTAAATCTGTCCTAAAATTGGAGCTTATTTAGCACAATCTCTGTGCTGAAACACATCATAATTGATCCCTGTCTTAATTAATGTAATAATACTCATAAGGATTGTGCACCTTATGCAGGGTCGTATCCAGGATTTTTTTCGGGGGGGGGGGGGGTACTAAAACTGCATGAAAAATTTGTTTATTTTCATTTTTGTTAGGTTTTCACGAGTCGAACAAACATTTCAGGGGGGGGGGCTCAAACCCCCTATACACCCTGACCTTATGTTTTAATTCATGTAAAAGACAACTAGAAAAGACCTGCCTTTCTCTCCTACTGAGTCAATAGCCATTTCCAGTTATTGATGCGATATTACTTGAATACTGAAATGAATAAAAAGTAGAAAGGCGTTATACTTCAGCGTTATTAGCCCCAGTTGCTTCATTCACGCTATCGCCCTAAAATGGAGAATCTTTATTAAAGTTACTCGTTAATTAAGACAAACCGCTGCATGCATTAAAATAGGGCTCGAGAATACGTGAAAATCTCACAATATTTTCTCCAGAAATTACATTATAATCACGCTATGTATCTCACTTTTACCGGTTGTTTATTAGGTTTGACCGTTTTAGTACCTGAACTAAGTGCCAACTCTAGGGAAAGGGGAACAAGGGGCTATGTGACCTGGGCGACAGAAAAAAGGGGGTGTGAATGAGCATTAGTAAGAAAAAAAAGATATTTTTACCATGATAGTAACCTATTCGTTTAAAAAAAAGCACATTGCATTTTACATAACAATTAAATATTACATTAAAAAAAACTCGTTCTGCCATGTGCCAGACTCAGGCACAAGGTAGCACCTTTATTGTTATTTGTTAAATAAAGCGAAAAAACTCCAAATCGAATGATATATTTGTAGGTGGAAACAGGCTAATATTTGGTTTGAAAGTTTTTAGCTGGAAGGATGTTATGTTTTTATTTAAAGGTTCTTAAAATATAAATTATCAGAAGTGGAATGAAAGAATCAGGTTTTGATCCCCCTCCCCCGCCCAACGAAAAAGATCGGATCCTCCCTTGTTAGATAACGTTGATTGAGTAACACTAATTAATTTTCTATCTCATATCCTGAAGTAGCTTCTAATCTATATATTAAATAAGGAATTTTTTTTCCTCTAGGATCTGGGAAGTCCTACACCATGATGGGAAGCCAGGGAAATCCTGGAATTATTCCTCGATTATGTAATGCTCTGTTTGAAAGGATCTCACTCATCGAAGATCCAAATCTACAATGCAAAGTGGAGGTTAGCTACATGGAAATATATAATGAAAAGGTAATAGAAGCTAAATGATAGTTGGAGGAGTTAAAAGTGTTTCTAAATTGGCTTCAAATTTTTCTGTTAATCCCTAGCATTCTTTCCAGTTAATTTTAAGTTGCGGATTCGGCCCACATATGCTTGTGATGGACGTTATTTTTAAAAACCAATATCTTATCTCATATCTACTATTTTATGTTCATATCCTCGTGTAATTTATTATGTGTCTTCCCCTCCTAATTCTTACCTTTGAGGTTGAATGATTCTTTTTTCCAATCTTTCTCTTTAACGATTAAGCACGGTGAAACCCAGCGCTGCAAAACAACCCAAGCAAAATTCGAACCGGTAAAACCTTACCCATTAAAACTCAACTGAAGCAATAATGCAAAATTCAATCTACACAGCATCTAATCCACGTTAATCTTAATCCATCTATCAAAGACTATAATTCAGTGTGCTAAATCATAGCTTCAGATCCTCCAGGACCATTGATGACGCAAAGGCCAAATTCACAATAGGTAAAATGCCACCCACGCAAAACTTGGGAGACACAAACGCTCAACCCGACGAAAATTTGCCGAATCCAAAATTGTGTCCTTGCATTCCACGCATGGAGGTTTCTTTGCCTGGTTCCTTCCCAAATCTTGAAATTTGTTTTGTATTTTCCCGTAATTCTACATATTTTCGCGTAGATTCCTTTCAGAATTACTTCCTACCCAAATACAATCCTGCGTACATGTCTCGTCCAATCAAAAACTCCAATTTGGAAAACTAAACACTGTTCTGTGCTTTCAAACACGAAAAATAATGGTGTAACCTACCACCTGCATTTGCATTTGATATTGCTTATAACACAAGAAAACGTAGGGGGCCCATGAATTTATTTGACTCTAATACCCAGTCACCTCTTGGTTGCCCTGGTCCTGGTAATAATACCTCATGTGGACAATACCTCATTACGAAAAATTGATGTGGAGACGGAGTGGAAGACGGAGGAATTGGTAACGCCGGATTAAAGAATAAGTCAATGGCATGATTATTGCCTAGTCGTTCTTGTCCAGTTTTATCATTTGGAAATTATTACGCGACGCATGATAATGATAATAAATTTATTACAAGCCAAAAAAATAGGCCATACAGCACAGAATTCTTAAATACACTCCACAAGAAAAATAACATAAATATCAAGTTTCACTCATTGATGTCAATACTTCATTTACATATTTACATAACTGCCTGTTTGTCTTTTTTGCAGTCGTCTGCAGGATCCCCCGGAACTCCAAGTATTTTCTCTACGTTGATGTAGGTGTAACATGACATCTAGGTTGGGTCAAAAGTAGAATGTATCTATGGAATTCTATAGCGCTATGTTCCCTCCCATGCTATTCTATAGCGCTATGTTCCTTCCATTGTTATTCTATGGGACCTCTACACGTGATTAAACACGTTATGAAACTACGTGCTATTTGCTTATGCCCCGTTGGTACCATTCCAAACGAGCGGTGATTCCCCGCTGGTTTTTTTTAAATCGAAAACTAGAGATTGTCAAATTGCGTATTTAGGAATTGTTTTGATTGACATTTTTGTTAAAAGGGATAAGGAATTCGCAAATTGGACACTATGAACGATATTAATTAATGTTTTGAATAATAGGAGTGTGATTGATTCTAATTAGTGATTGGATAATTTTTTAACATGAAATCTCGGAAAAAAAATATTTTTTGGGGGAGATGGGTTGATTGTGTACTGTATAATACACAAGTGATGTTTAGAAAGTGTTGTCAACTGTTGCCTGACTCCGTGTGGTTTTTCTTTACTTGGTGCCCATTAAACAACGAAATTTATTTCTTAAATAAGTAGTTCTTGTATGTTTTAAAAGAGCTTTAGGGGGTTTGAGAGACTCGGTTACCTGATTCCTTGTGGTTCAGTGTGGTTTTTCTTCACTTGGTCCCCATTAAAAACGGAATTTTTGTGTTAAATAAGTAGTTCTTGTATCTTTTAAAAGAGCTTTAAGGGGTTTGAGAGACGCGGTTGACTGATTCCGTGTGGTTTTTCTTTTCTTAGTGCCCATTAAAAACTAATTATTTGTTTTAAATAATTATTTTTTTTATATATTAAAAGAGCTTTAAGGGGTTTTAGTGACTCTGTTGCATGATTACGTGTGGTTTTTCTTTACTTATATCGCATTAAAAAAGAATTTTCTGTTTTAAATAAGTAGTTCTTGTATCTTTTAAAAGAGCTTTAATGGGTTTGAGAGACTCGATTGCCTGATTCCGTAAGGTTTTTCTTTACTTGGTGCCCATTAAAAACGAAATTTTTGTGTTAAATAAGTAGTTCTTGTATCTGTTAAAAGAGCTTTACGGGTTTTTAGAGACTCGGTTGCATTGTATTTTCCATAATTTTCTTGCAAGAAACTAGAGTTTACGGTCAAAAACCCTTATTAGCTCAGATTTTATAGAAATAGTTTTATTTTTCGATCCGAAAATAGACTAAAGTTTCAGATTTGAATCTGAGAATTGTATTTTCCATAATTTTCTTACATCTTTGGAAATCATTAACGATAACAAACATGTTTTCGACCAGATGGGTTTTTGAAAGCACATTCAGCATGGCGTGCGCTATTTTTTTTTTATCATGAACCCTTTAGAGACCAATTTGATCAACTTGGAGAAAGTTCAAATAGAGTCTTTTTGGAGAGTCTTTTTGGTCTGTTTGTGTCTCTTTGGGCTGTTTGAGTTTTTTTGGTCTGTGTTTGTCCCTGTGGGCTGTGTGTTTCTCTTTAGGGTGTTTGTGTCTCTTTGGGATGTGTGTGTCTCTTTAGGCTGTTTGAGTCTTTTTGGTCTGTGTTTGTCTCTTTGGGTTATGTTTTTCTTTTTGCTCTGTGTGTCTCTTTGGGCTGTTCGTGTCTCTTAGGGCTGTGTGTGTCTCTTTGGGATGTGTGTCTCTTTGAGCTTTTTGAGTCTTTTTGGTCTGTTTGTGTCTCTTTAGGTTGTTTGAGTCTTTTTGGTCTGTGTTTTTCTCTTCGGGCTGTATGTGTCTCTTTAGCCTGTGTGCGTCTCTTTGGGCTGTATGTGTCTCTTTGGACTGTGGGTGTCTCTTTGTGATGTGTGTGTCTCTTTAGGCTGTGTGTGTCTCTTTGGACTGTGTGTCTTTTTGGGGTGTTTGAGTCTTTTTGGTCTGTATGTGTCTCTTTGGGCTATGTGTTTCTCTTTGGGCTGTGGTCTCTAAACAGTTCATGATAAAAAAAATAGTTTGGGACAAGAAAAAAAAAATGAAAGGTTCAGCGATACGTATTTCAGGGGCTGTGTGTGTCTCTCTGTTGGATGTGTGCGTCTCTTAGGGCCGTTGTGCGTCTCTTAGGGATGTCTGTGTCCCGTTGGTTTGTGAGGGTCTCTTTCTGATGTGTTGGTCTATGGAGGCTATGGGTGTCTATTTGGACTGTGAGTCTTTTTTTGGGGGGGGTGCTTGAGTGTTTTTGGTCTGTATGTTTCTCGTTGGGCGATGGGTTTTTCTTTGGGCTGTTTTTGTCTTTTTGGTGTGTGTTTTTGTCTGTGGGTTGTGTTTATATTCGGGCTGTGTGTGTCTGTTTTGGGTTTTTGGGTCTCTTAAGGCTGTGTTTGCACCTTTGGGTTGCGTGTCTCTGTTGGCTGTTTGAGCAGTTTTGGTATATTTTTGTCTCTTTGGGTTGTTTGAGTCCTGGTGGTATGTGTTGGCCTCTTTGGGACTGTTTGTGTTTCTTTGGACTGTTTGTGTTTCCTTTGGCTATTTGGGTCGTTTTTGGCTGTTTGAGTCTTTTTGGTCTGTGTTTGTCTCTTTGGGCTGTTTGAGTATTTTTGGTCTGTGTTTGTCTCTTTTGATTGTTTGCGTCTCTTTGGGCTGTTTGAGCTTTTTTTTTTTGGTCTGTGTTTGTCTCTTTGGGCTGTGTTTGTCTTTTGGGTGTTTGTGTCTCTTTGGGCTGGGTGTGTCTCTTTATGCTGTTTGTGTTTTTTTTGGTCTGTGTTTGTCTCTTGGGGTTGTGTGTCTCTTAGTGCTGTGTGCGTTTCTGTGCGGTGTGTGTGTCTCCTCGGCCTTTTAGGCTGTTTAAGTCTTTTTGGTCTGTGTTTGTCTCTTTGGGTTGTGTTTCTCTTTGGGCTGTTTGTGTCTCTGTGGGCTGTGTGTGTCTCTTTGGGATGTGTGTCTCTTTGAGCTGTTTGTGTCTATTTTGTCTGTGTGTGTCTCTTTAGGTTGTTTGAGTCTTTTTGGTCTGTGTTTGTCTCTTTGGGCTGTGTGTGTCTCTTTAGCCTGTGTGCGTCTTTTTGGGCTGTATGTGTCTCTTTGGACTGTGGGTTTCTCTTTGGGCTGTTTGAGTCTTTTTGGACTGTTTATGTCTCTTTCGGCTGTCTGTGTCTCTTTGGACTGTGGATGTCTCTTTGGGCTGTGGGTTGATTGGCAGAAGGATGTATTAGCGAAGTCAAAGTGGAGGGTGAGTTGCTAGCGAAAAATCTAAGCTAATAAGGGTTTTTGACCGTAAACTCTAGTTTTTGGTCAGTTTGTAGTTTACGCACTAATAGGATTGAATCATAGAGAAACAACGAATTTACCTTTTAAAAAAATGTGACTCTTTGTGATGTGTGTGTCTCTTTGGACTGTGTGTCTTTTTGGGGTGTTTGAGTCTTTTTGGTCTGTATGGGTCTCTTTGGGCTATGTGTTTCTCTTTGGGCTGTTTGAGTCTTTTTGGACTGTTTATGTCTCTTTCGGCTGTCTGTGTCTCTTTGGACTGTGGATGTCTCTTTGGGCTGTGGGTTGATTGGCAGAAGGATGTATTAGCGAAGTCAAAGTGGAGGGTGAGTTGCTAGCGAAAAATCTAAGCTAATAAGGGTTTTTGACCGTAAACTCTAGTTTTTGGTCAGTTTGTAGTTTACGCACTAATAGGATTGAATCATAGAGAAACAACGAATTTACCTTTTAAAAAAATGTGACTCAAAGACGTTTCATTCTTTTCACTGGCTTGAAATTGCATTGAACTTTCTCCAAGTTGATCAAATTGGTCTCTAAACAGTTCATGATAAAAAAAATAGTTTGGGACAAGAAAAAAAACTAAAATAATGTCGTGAAATCATTTTCAACACGCAGAGCAGGGGGGGGGGGGTGTTGGGATTGAATCATAGAGAAACCCTCTCCGGCGCGAGGGGGTCATTATTTTAGGTTTTTTTTTCTTGTCCCAAACTATTTTTTTATCATGAACTGTTTAGAGACCAATTTGATCAACTTGGAGAAAGTTCAAATAGAATCGTTAGTGATATCGATATTAGTGCGTAAACTACAAATTGACAAAAATATTCGGAACTTTTTTTTCTTATAGCATTGATTTTGAAGACATTTCTTCATCTTAATTGGCCTTAGAAACATAATGCAATATAAAATAGCCTAAACGTCATCGCGTTGTCCAGATTAGAGCAAGCAAAAGGATTGTAACACATGATTGGCACGTTTGTATGCAATTTCAAGCCAGTGAAAAGAACGAAACGTCTTTGAGTCACATTTAAAAAAAAAGTAAATTCGTTGTTTCTCTATGATTTAATCCCAACACCCACCTGCTCTGCTTGTTGAAAATGACTTCACGACATTATTTTAGGTTTTTTTTTCTTGTCCCAAACTTTTTTTTTATCATGAACCGTTTAGAGACAAATTTGATCAACTTGGAGAAAGTTCAAATAGAATTGTTACTGATATCGATATTAGTGCGTAAACTACAAACTGACAAAAATATCCAGAACTTTTTTTTCTTATAGCATTGACCTTTAGGACATTTCTTCATGTTAATTGGCATTAGAAATAACATGCAAAATAAAGTAGCCTAACCGTCGTTGCTTTGTCGAATTTTGAGCAAACAAAAGGATTGTAACATCTGATTGGTTCGTTTGTATGCAATTTCAAGCCAGTGAAAAGAACGAAACGTCTTTGAGTCACATTTAAAAAAAAGTAAATTCGTTGTTTCTCTATGATTCAATCCCAACACCCCTCTGCTCTGAGTGTTGAAAATGATTTTTTTTTTAAAGTCAATTCGTTGTTTCTCGTCTTGAGTCACATTTAAAAAAAAAGTAAAATCGTTGTTTCTCTATGATTCAATCCCAACACCCTCCTGCTCTGAGTGTTGAAAATGATTTCACGACATTATTTTAGGTTTTTTTTTCTTGTCCCAAACTATTTTTTTTTTATAATGAAATGTTTAGAGACAAATTTGATCAACTTGGAGAAAGTTAAAATAGAATCGTTACTGATATTGATATTAGTGCGTAAACTACAAACTGACAAAAATATCCAGAACTTTATTTTTCTTATAACCTTGACTTTGAAGACATTTCTTCATCTTAATTGGCTCTAGATATATCATGCAAAATAAACTAGCCTAGCCGTCGTTGCTTTGTCGAATTTTGAGCAAACAAAAGGATTGTAACATCTGATTGGCTCGTTTGTATGCAATTTCAAGCCAGTGAAAAGAACGAAACGTCTTTGAGTCACATTTTTTAAAAGGTAAATTCGTTGTTTCTCTATGATTCAATCCCAACACCCCCCTGCTCTGAGTGTTGAAAATGATTTCACGACATTATTTTAGGTTTTTTTTTTCTTGTCCCAAACTATTTTTTTTATCATGAACTGTTTAGAGACCAATTTGATCAAGTTGGAGAAAGTTCAAATATAATCGTTACTGATATTGATATTAGTGCGTAAACTACAAACTGACAAAAATATCCAGAACTTTTTTTTTCTTATAGCCTTGACTTTGAAGACATTTCTACATCTTAATTGGCTTTAGAAATATCATGCAAAATAAAGTAGCCTAACCGTCGTTGCTTTGTCGAATTTTGAGCAAACCTAAGGATTGTAACATCTGATTGGTTCGTTTGTATGCAATTTCAAGCCAGTGAAAAGAACGAAACGTCTTTGAGTCACATTTAAAAAAAAAGTTAATTCGTTGTTTCTCTATGATTCAATCCCAACGCCCCCCTGCTCTGAGTGTTGAAAATGATTTTACGATATTATTTTAGTTTTTTTTTCTTTCCCCAAACTATTTTTTTTATCTTGAACCGTATAAAAGGTAATTTGATCCTCTAAGAGAAAGTTTAAAGATAATCGTTACTGATATCTATTTTGTTGTGTAAACCACAAACTAACAAAAAAATAAAAGACTTTTATTTTCTTATAGAATCGACTTTGAAGATATTTTTTCATCTTAATTGGCTTTAGAAATATCATGCAAAATAAACTAGCCTAACCTTCGTTGCTTTGTCGAATTTTAAGCAAACAAAAGGATTGTACAATCTGATTGGCTCTGTTTGTATGCAATTTCAAGCCAGTGAAAAGAACGAAACGTTTTTGAGTCACATTTTTTTTAAAAAGTAAATTCGTTGTTTCTCTATGATTCAATCCTATTAGTGCATAAACTACAAACTGACAAAAAACAAGAGTTTACGGTCAAAAACCCTTATTAGCTTAGATTTTTGTCTAACAACTCCTCCTCAACTATAACTTCGCTAATAAATCCATCTATCAATCAACCCACAGCCCAATGAGACATCCACAGTCCAAAGAGACACAAACAGCCGAAAGAGACATACACAGTCCAAAAAGACTCAAACAGCTCAAAGAGAAACACATAGCCCAAAGAGACCCATACAGACCAAAAAGACTCAAAAACCCTCCAAAAAGACACACAGTCCAAAGAGACACACACATCACAAAGAGACAGCCACAGTCCAAAGAGACACATACAGCCCAAAAAGACGCACACAGGCTAAAGAGACACACACAGCCCGAAGAGACACACACAGACCAAAAAGACTGAAACAACCTAAAGAGACACAAACAGACCAAAAAGACTCAAACAGCACAAAGAGACACACATCCAAAAGAGACACACACAGCCCTAAGAGACACAAACAGCCCAAAGAGACACGCACATCCAACAGAAACACATACCCCCAAGAGAAAAACATACACCACAAAGACTCAAACAGCCTAAAGAGACACACACAGCCCAAAGAGACACAAACACCCCAAATAGACACACACAGCCCAAAGAGACAAACATAGACAAAAAAAAACAAACTCAAACAGCCCAAAGAGACGCAAACAGCCCAAAGAAACAAACACAGACCAAAAAGACTCAAACAGCCCAAAGAGACACAAACAGACCAAAAAGACTCAAACAGTCCAAAGAGACACACATAGCCCAAAGAAACACAAACAGCCCAAAGAGACACAAACAGTCCCAAAGAGACAAACACAGACCAAAAAGACTCAAACACCCCAAAGAGACACAAACAGACCAAAAAGACCCAAACAGCCCAAAGAGACACACAAAGCCCAAAGAAACACACATAGCCCTAAGAGACACAAACAGCCCAAAGAGACACACAACCCAAAGAGACAAACACAGACCAAAAAGACTCAAACAGCCCAAAGAAAAACACATAGCCCAAAGAGACACATACAGACCAAAAAGACTCAAACACCCCCCCCAAAAAAAGACACACATTCCAAAGAGACACACACATCACAAAGAGACACCCACGGCCCAAAGAGACACATACAGCCCAAAGAGACGCACACGGACCCAAAGAGACGCAAACAGCCCAAAGAGACACAAACAGTCCCAAAGAGACAAACACAGACCAAAAAGACTCAAAAAACCCAAAGAGACACAAACAGACCAAAAAGACTCAAACAGCCCAAAGAGACACACAGCAAAAAGAGACACAAATTGTTTGTGTCCCAAAGAGACACACACACCCCAAAGAGACATACACAGCCTAAAGATAAACACAACCAAAAGAGACAAACACAGACCAAAAAGACTCAAACAGCCCAAAGACAAACACATAGCCCAAAGAGACACATACAGACCAAAAAGACTCAAACACCCCCCCCCAAAAAGACACACAGTCCAAAGAGACACACACATCACAAAGAGACACCCACGGACCAAAGAGACACATACAGCCCAAAGAGACGCACACGGGCCCAAAGAAACACAAACAGTCCAAAGAGACACAAACAGTCCCAAAGAGACAAACACAGACCAAAAATAATCAAAAACCCCAAAGAGACACAAACAAACCAAACCTACTCAAACAGTCCAAAGAGACACACATAGCCCAAATGGGCAAAAATAGCACAAAGAGACGTATACAGCCAATAAACACATACACACTATAAAGAGACACAAACCGAAAAGAGAAAAAAACACACACAAACTATACAAACAGCCCAAAGAGAAATACATAGCACAAAGAGACCCCTACAGACCAACAATACTCAAACACCCCCCCCCCCAAAAAAAAAGACACACAGTCCAAAGAGACACACACATCACAAAGAGACACCCACAGCCCAAAGAGACACATACAGCCCAAAGAGACGCACACGGGCCCAAAGAGACGCACACATCCAACAGAGAGACACACACAGCCCATGAAATACGTATCGCCGAACCTTTTTTTTTTTCTTGTTCCAAACTTTTTTTTATCATGAACTGTTTAGAGACCACAGCCCAAAGAGAAACACATAGCCCAAAGAGACACATACAGACCAAAAAGACTCAAACACCCCAAAAAGACACACAGTCCAAAGAGACACGCACAGCCTAAAGAGACACACACACATCACAAAGAGGCAGCCACAGTCCAAAGAGAAACATACAGCCCAAAGAGACGCACACAGGCTAAAGAGACACATATAGCCCGAAGAGACAAACACAGACCAAAAAGACTCAAACAACCTAAAGAAACACAAACAGACCAAACAGACTCAAAAAGCTCAAAGAGACACACAGCCCAAATAGACACACACAGCCCAAAGAGACACGAAACAGCACAAAGAGACATGAACAGCCAAAAGAAACACATACCCCAAAGAGAAACACATGGACAAAATAGATACACACAGCCTAAAGAAACACACACAGCCCACAGAGACAAAAACACCTCAGAGAGACGCAAACAGGCCAAAGAGACACAAACACACCAAAAAAACTCAAACAGCCCAAAGAGACACAAGCAGCCAAAAGATACAAAGAATGGCCAAAAAGACTCAAACCGTCCAAAGAGACAAACACATACCAAAATAACTCAAACAGCCAACAGAGAAAAACATAGACAACAGAAAAACAAAACACCAAAAGAGACACACACGGCCCAAAGACACGCACACAGACAAAAAAGACTCAATCAGCCCAAAGAGACACAAACAGACCAAAAAGACTCAAACAGCCCAAAGAGACACACAGCCCAAAGAGACACAAAACTGCCCGAAGAGACACACACAACCCAAAGAGACACACACAGCCCAAAGAGAAACAAAACCCACAGAGACAAACACAGACCAAAAAGACTCAAACAGCCCAAAGAGAAACACATAGCCCAAAGAGACACATACAGACCAAAAAGACTCAAACCCCCCCCCCCCCCAAAAGACACACAGTCCAAAGATACACACACAGCCTAAAGAGACACATACACATCACAAAGAGACACCCACAGCTCAAAGAGACACACAGCCCAAAGAGACACGCACAGCTCTAAGAGACACAAACAGCCCAAAGAGACACAGACAGCCCAAAGAGACACACAACCTCAAGAGACAAACAAAGACCAAAAAGACTCAAACAGCCTACACAGACACAAACACCACAAACAAACATACACAGCCAAAATAGACAAACACATCCCAAAGAGACAAACACAGACCAAAAAAAACTCAAACAGCCCATAGAGACGCAAACAGCCCAAAGAGACAAACACAGACCAAAAAGACTCAAACAGCCCAAAGAGACACAAACAGACCAAAAAGACTCAAACAGTGCAAAGAGACACACATAGCCCAAAGAGACACACACAGCCCTAAGAGACACAAACAGCCCAAAGAGACACACACAGCCAAAAGAGAAACACAACCCAAAGAGAAAAACACAGACCAAAAAGACTCAAACAGCCCAAAGAAAAACACATAGCCCAAAGAGACACATACAGACAAAAAGACTCAAACACCCCCCCCCCCAAAAAAGACACACAGTCCAAAGAGACACACACAGCCTAAAGCACACACACACATCACAAAGAGACACCCACAGCCCAAAGAAACACATACAGCCTAAAGAGACGCACACATCCAACAGAGAGACACACACAGCCCATGAAATACGTATCGCCGAACCTTTTTTTTTTCTTGTCCCAAACTATTTTTTTATCATGAACTGTTTAGAGACCACAGCCCAAAGAGAAACACATAGCCCAAAGAGACACATACAGACCAAAAAGACTCAAACACCCCAAAAAGACACACAGTCCAAAAAGACACACACAGCCTAAAGAGACACACACATCACAAAGAGACACCCACAAACCAAAGAGACACATACAGCTCAAAGAGACGCACACAGTCAACAGAGACACACAAAGCCCAAAGAGACACAAACAGACCAAAAAGACTCAAACAACCTAAAGAGACACAAACAGACCAAAAAGACACAAAAATCTCAAAGAGACACACATCCCAAAGAGACACACACAGGCCAAAGAGACACAAACAGACCTAAGAGACACATACAGCCCAAAGAGACAAACACAGAAAAAAAAGACACAAACAGACTAAAGAGACACACACAACCCAAAGAGACACAAACAGCTCAGAGAGACACACACAGCCCAAAGAGACAAACACAAACCAAAAAAACTCAAACAGCCCAAAGAGACTCAAACAGCCCAAAGAAACAAACACAGACCCAAAAGACTCAAACCGTCCAGAGAGACACAAACAGACCAAACAGACTCAAACAGCCCAAAGAGACACAAATATAGGCCAAAGAAACACAAACAGCCCAAAGAGACACAAACGGCCCAAAGAGACAAACACAGACCAAAAAGACTCAAACAGCCCAAAGCGACAAAAATAGACAAAAAAGACTCAAACGGCCCACAGAGACACACAGCCCAAAGAGACACACATAGCCCTAAGAGACACAAACAGCCCAAAGAGACATATACAGCCCAAAGAGAAAAAAAACCCAAAGAGACAAACACAGACCAAAAAGACTCAAACAGCCCAAAGAAAAACACATAGCCCAAAGACACACATACAGACCAAAAAGACTCAAACACCCCCCCCCCCCAAAAAAAAAGACACACAGTCCAAAGATACACACACAGCCTAAAGAGACACACACATCACAAAGAGACACCCACAGTCCAAAGAGACACATACAGCCCAAAGAGACGCACACAGGCTAAAGAGACACACACAGCCCGAAGAGACAAACACAGACCAAAAAGACTCAAACAACCTAAAGAGACACAAACAGACCAAAAAGACTTAAACAGCTCAAAGAGACACAGAGCCCAAAGAGATGCACACAGCCCAAAGAGACACACTCACCCCAAAGAGACGCACACAGCCCGAAGAGACACACAAACAAAAGAGACAAACACAGACCAAAAAGAATCAAACATCCTAAAGAGACACCCAAATACCAAAAATACAAAAACACCTCGAACAAACACAAACATCTCAAAAGCGCACACACAGACCAAAAAAACTCAAACAGCCCAAAGAGACGCAAACAGCCCAAAGAGACAAACACAGACCAAAAAGACTCAAACAGCCCAAAAAGACAAAAACAGACCAAACAGACTCAAACAGCCCGAAGAGAAAAAAAAAGCCCAAATAAACACATAAAGCCCAAAGGGACAAACGCAGACCAAAAAGACACAAACAGCACAAAGCGACAAAAATAGAACAAATAGACTCAAACGGCCCAAAGAGACACACAGCCCACAGAGACACACAAAGCCCTAAGAGACACAAACAGCCCAAAGAGACACACACAGCCCAAAGACAAACAAAACCCAAAGAGACAAACACAGACCAAAAAGACTCAAACAGCCCAAAGAGAAACACATAGCCCAAAGAGACACATACAGACCAAAAAGACTCAAACACCCCCCCCTAAAAAAAAGACACACAGTCCAAAGAGACACACACAGCCTAAAGAGACACAAACACATCAAAAAGAGACACCCACAGCCCAAAGAGACACATACAGCCCAAAGAGACGTACACGGGCCCAAAGAGACGCACACATCCAACAGAGAGACACACACAGCCCAAAGAGACACACACAGGCTAAAGAAACACACACAGCCCGAAGAGACAAACACAGACCAAATAGACTCAAACACCCTAAAGAGACAAACACAGACCACAAAGACTAAAACAACCCAAAGAGACACACATCCCAAAGAGACACACAGCCCAAAGAGACACAAACAGCCCAAAGAGACACACACAGAGAAAAAAGACTGAAACAGCCCAAAGAGACACACATAGCCCAAAGAAACACAAACAGCCCAAAGAGACACAAACGGCCCAAAGAGACAAACACAGACCAAAAAGACTCAAACAACCCAGCCTGAGAAAATTTGCCTTATTTTCGAAAAACGGAAAGAAACACCCCCAAAAAGTCTCAAAGTCAAGGCTATAAGAAAAAAGTTCTGGATATTTTTGTCAGTTTGTAGTTTACGCACTAATATCGATTTCAGTAACGATTCTATTTGAACTTTCTCCAATTTGATCAAATTGGTCTCTAAAGGGATCATGAAAAAAAAAAATAGCGCACGCCATGCTGAATGTGCTTTCAAAAACCCATATGGTCGAAAACATGTCTGTTATCGTTAATGATTTCCAAAGATGTAAGAAAATTATGGAAAATACAATTCTCTGATTCAAATCTGAAACTTTAGTCTATTTTCGGATCGAAAAATTAAACTATTTCTATAAAATCTGAGCTAATAAGGGTTTTTGACCGTAAACTCTAGCTTCTTGTAAGCCAATTATGGTAAATACAATGCAACCGAGTCTCTCAAACCCCGTAAAGCTCTTTTAACAGATACAAGAACTACTTATTTAACACAAAAATTTCGTTTTTAATGGGCACCAAGTAAAGAAAAACCTCACGGAATCAGGCAATCGAGTCTCTCAAACCCCTTAAAGCTGTTTTAACGGATACAAGAACTACTTATTTAACACAAAAATTTCGTTTTTATTGGTCAGCAAGTAAATAAAAACCTCACTGAGTCAGGCAACTGTGTCTCACCCCTCAAAAAGCTCTTTAAAAATATACAGAAACTACTTATTTATTACAAAAATTCCGTTTCAAATGTGCACTAAGTAAAGAAAAAAAACATGGACTCAGTCAACTAAGTCTCTCAAACCCCGTACAGCTCTTTTAAAAGATACAAGAACTACTTATTTAACACAAAAATTCCGTTTTTAATGGGGACCAAGTGAAGAAAAACCACACTGAACCACACGGAATCAGGCAACCGAGTCTCTCAAACCCCGTAAATCTCTTTTAAAAGATACAAGAACTACTTATTTAACACAAAAATTTCGTTATTAATGGGCAGTAAGTAAAGAAAAACCACACGGAATCAGGGAACAGTTGACAACACTGTCTAAACATCACTTGTGTATTATACAGTGCACAATCATCCATCTCCCCCAAAAAATATTTTTATTCCGAGATTTCCTGTTAAAAAATTATCCAATCACTAATTAGAATCAATCACACTCCTATTATTCAAAACAATAATTAATATCGTTCATAGTGTCCAATTTGCGAATTCCTTATCCCTTTTTGCAAAAATTTTCAATCAAAACAATTCCTAAATACGCAATTTGACAATCTCTAGTTTTCGATAAAAAAAAACAAAAAAAAACAGCGGGGAATCCCCGCTCGTTTGGAATGGTACCAACGGGGCATAAGCAACTAGCACGTAGTTTCATAACGTGTTTAATCACGTGTAGAGGTCCCATAGAATAACAATGGAAGGAACATATCGCTATAGAATAGCATGGGAGGGAACATAGCGCTATAGAATTCCATAGATACATTCTACTGTCAAAAATTAGATATTACATATATTACTTGTACTCTAACAACTAAAGAGATGTGTGTACTGTCCTATTGGTCTTTTTCTTTAGGCTTATAAATAGCATTATTTGCAACGGGAAGTGCATCGGAAGCCTATATCTCAAAACACTTGATCCTCTGTGAACAGTGTACTGTTTAATTCACATCGTAATTTTTCTTAGGTCCGACAAAGAAGGAAAGGAGGGAGGTCAAAACATGAAAAAATATCTTTTAGGCCATTTTTTAATTTTTTCATGGGAGTTTCTTTCGGACTAATATTAGGGATATTTGCCTGTCCTTGTGTGCAGAAATGATTCACATAACCGAATGTGTTTTAAACTGTACATTATTAAATGAACTAAAAAATTTCATGTATATAATGTATGTGATGGGGTATCTGAGGATAAAATCTTTGGCTTGTACTTTCACTATGCTGGTCAGAAGAGCTAAAACTCTTCCATATATGACAGTCTATGTTAAAAGACAAAAAAAAAAAAAAAAAAAAAACAAAACCAAAGTAAAAAAAAAAAAAAAAAAACAATGGAAAAGCCGGTTAAATCCTGCACATTATGCAACGTATATCCAAACCCAAAACCAGCTTAGAAGTAGAGCTCAGTATTTATACTCCGTCTTTGAAATGGGGTTTGCAGACCGAAATGGGACAACAAATTAAAAACTGGTCTCGCCAATCGATTCTACAATGCTTATTCCTATATGTAACACATTTTGTTAGAAACTAAAAAAAACACACAAACAATGTGTTTTGATTTTGTACGGCTAAGATAATATTGGCGATTACTTAATAAGACTGGCTGATGAACTTTCTTTTCTTGAGGTTAAGTAAGAAACTAGAAAGATAGTTTTAAGAATTTTATTAAAGATAACAGCAGAGTGTATGATAAAAACCATTTGGTGGTATCCAAGCAAACGCGATAAGGAAGTTTAAGACATTGGCGCCTGTCGAAAATAGAAAAATCGTATGTCGAATTATCTAAACGTCCCGCAACGTTTGGTACTTGCAAAGATGTCCATAATTATGTATGAAAGTATGGTACAGTGCGATCAAAGTAGAATAGTCTACCTTAAAGTTGAATATCACTCAAACATCAGCCATGATTTATGCAATCATCGATTTAAAATCTGGACTCTTCGATGATCTTTCCTTAGACCTTGGTTTCTCCACTGCCTGGAGAGGTAATAGGACGTCAGTGAGTAGCTTCCAATCTTCCTTCAAGTGGACTGCTGTGTACATGTTCTCCCACTCTGGGCTGAGACTCGTCTGAAGTGCTCTATTCTTGCGTTCACACTTTCTAAGGAGCGTCTAATTTTTTCTTCCTCCGGAAAGGTGCCTTCTGGCTACTATAGAGGCGTATTTTCGGAAGTCTAGGGTCTGGCATGCGGAGGATATGTTTAAGGCATCGCCATGACCTATCCGGGTCCTCGAGTTGTACAGATTGAAAAAATGTAATTCTGATTTAAAAAGTTGTAACATGCCCACCTTCATGCTCAAAACCCCGTGAAGGTACTAGAGAGCGCTCTGGTGGGGCGATGGTCCCATTTTTGTTCTCTTATCGTGCAGTTGAAAATCCTCGCATAATTTAGGTAAAATAAGAGTGTATCGTACCAATATGTCTGTTAAGAAGTTGGTGATGGGAGGGACCAAGAGCCTGATTTATGGCTCCTATAAAATAGATTGAGAATCCTTGCGTCATTTGGCTTCAGTCAAGGTTGAAAATGCCCTCCTTTTTGTTGAGGACAGATAACGGTTGGGAGAAAGTAGAGGAGAAGGTTTTGGAGGGACGAAGGGCCCATTTTGTACCTCTTAGTGACTAAAGCTGAAAATTTTGAAGGATTTCGGTTCAAACAAGATTCAGCATGCGTAGACTTTTACTGAAAGGCCGCGATGAGGGCGTAGGGGGAGAGTGATTTTAGAGAGGAAAGACCTTGGCGTTCCAGCCAGACGGATTGAAAATCCTTTCAAGATTCTGTTTCGAACAATTTGCAATATGCTTTCCTTTCTACAGCAGTAGGATGAACGTACGGGAGGGAAGTGCCAATTGTTCACTCCGCCTCGTTAATCGTACAAATAGAATGTTTTTGCGTGATTCTGGTTCAATAAGGTTACCATTTTCCATTATCCTAAAAATGCCATTTTTCTAAATAGGTGGGAAGGGAAGGGAGCAGATTCATTGTTCAACTTTTCTGATATCCACAACAAAGAAATTATCAAAATGGTGTATCCCGTGAACAAACTTATGTCCAAAGAAACTGTTTACAACATATATTAATCAGCTCTTCATCGAGTATCGACCAATGTTAAAGAGAAAATTGTAAATGTCTTAGCTAAAAATTGATTTTCTTGACATGAACGACTTTATAATATCACTTGTAAGAGAGGAGCAAAGTTGAACCCCCATTTTCCATAGCAATGGATATTAAAGTTTGGAGGGCATATGTGATACCGTCCCTTAGTCCTAAAAACAGAAAACGAAATAACAAACTCAATATTATCACACAGAGGAAGGGTTTATAAAGCTAGATGGCAGCGCCTTCGGAGCCATGGAAAATGCTCCTTTTTTGGATACCTATATTTTATATTTATCATTCAAAGGAAATATTTTGGCAATGGGGCCAGGCAACCGTCGAACATATTCAACAGTTTTTAATGTCAATTTAATTGTAATTTGGAACTACCCGCTACTTGCTTGGATTCAGGTTTCCACTAGAAAGCAGATACATGGCTCAAAGAAACGAACGGCTGGTGAATCGACTTAAGGTCTTCCTCTCTAAAGAGGAAGATCTCTAGTCAGAGTCTGACTTGGACTGTAAAACTTCTTCAACACACGCACAACTGGCTCTTGCTCATTGATAAGTGAAAGCTTCATCGAACTTGTGCCCCCTCAACGGGTCTATACGCTACTCACGGAAAATCCTTTCCCGTGGGAAATCCCCCCCCCCCGCGATAAATTCTACCCACCGGAAATCCCCCCTTAATTCCCCTGGATAATTCCAGATGTTTATTAGAAGGGATTATAAAAGTTCTACTTACCTCTTTAAGTCAAAGGCAATGCTATAGCGTTGCCATAAGGATTTAATATTTTAATATCTATTTATTTTTCTCAGAGGCACTTCATTGATGGGTTGGTCGTATAATTTCAAAGGGGGCTAATTCGATTGTAAATTAAAAGTTGTAGTGTCCTTTTTAAGAGGCAAAAGTGATTGGAGGGCAACAAGTAACCTCCACACTGCTTTTCCCCAAACGCATCAGTTCAGAATTTTGATAGAGCCATTTTGTTCAAAATTGTCCAAAGTTCACATACCATGCCTCTGGATTTGACATCCCCCCTTTCAGCCCCCGGGGCAAGGACTGCAAGCTATGATTAAGATAGAAGGTATTAATGGGGAGAATGGCCAAATAAAATTTGGAGGGGGCTCAATCAATTGGAAATGGAAAGTTCTAGTTCCCTTTTGAAGATCTAGCTTGCTTTTCGACCAGTGGCTACCGAATCAGTTTTTGACGATTGTAGTGTTTTAAAAGTTTCTTATTCCAGTTCAATGGCCCTTGTGTTTCAGCAGTCATTTTTAGAGAATTGTTACAAAAAATCCAAAATTAGTATAAAGAGTAAGGTTTTGAACAGGGGGTAGCCCCCCCTTCATATACGGAATATTTTCTGTTTATTTTAAGTTTTAATGTTACTCCTTACTTTCAGTTGAAAAAATTGTTTTATTTTAATTCAATTTTTGATTGTTTTTCAAATCATGTCCAGGCTTAACCAGGATATGATGTTGGCTACCAGCTCAATAAACACACGATTTATTGCTGTTAATGCTGTGTAGGCTATGTACCAAAACTTGTAAATTGGTTGGTCAGTTTTCCTCCTCAGTTTCTTGCTTCCCTCTTTTTCAGTTTCCTGCTTGAAAATTCAATTATTAGATTGTAAGTAAAATTTTAGACAAGATTTGATTGTTTAGTCGAAATTTTCGATGAACAGTAGTTTTGCTAAATAAGTTCTGAATAATAATTTTACTTAAGAAATTCGGGTAAACGGAGACGGGTATTATTGTTCATATGGATAGAAGTTATGCGTGACTTAGTCTTCTACGTGGCTGAAGCCATCACAACCTCCTCGATAGTGGTGTCTGTTTTTGAAATACATTGTATAAGTATGTTTAAATACATTTAAACGTTTTATATTGGAAAAGAGTAAGGTTACCATTTAAAATCGCTGAAAACAAAGGTCCTGGTAATAATTGTCACTCCCTATCCCCCAAGAATTTCCTCGCAAGGCTCATGATGCCCTGCATCGTCTTTCCCCCTCTGTGCTGGTAGGCATGTGAATGCAATATTTATACTAGATAGGAACAATATTATAGCAATGAGAAAGATACTATTACCCTATCCCCCAAAACCAACAATAAAGGTGGAGACCAAAAATATTCCCGGGGATCAAGAGAAATTAGATATAAATTTCTACCTCCCCCTCCTTCCCCAAAACTCATTTTATATTTATATGAAGTTTCAATGAGAGGTAGAACATTTGGGGATCAAAATGCACTCTTTGAGGTACCTGCATCTCGCCACTCCTTCATATAGCTGATGTGTACTGACACATCACTTTTTTCCCACTTTTTTTTTGTGTACTTACGCATCATATAATTTTTAGGAAATACGAGGCAATTCAGTTTTGTTCAATGAAGCTTTAAAATAAATATAAGAAACGTTCCGTGTAATAAGTCCCTGCAGTACCATTATCGAGGCTTAGTCCTAATCAGCGATTCCCAGCCGATTTCAGGCCATGCCCCATCAAGACATTTCTAAAATCCTAATGTCCCTCGTGGTATTTAAATTTTTATTCAAAATCTTATGTGTATTCATCTAGATGAAGTTTAAAAGGACATTAATTTGTTATCTATTTTTGGGTCCTCCTCCATGCTTGTTCTTTATTAATGGGAAATATTGTCTGAATACAAAACTTTTATAGGTTTCAATTCAACTGAATCCCTTGCTACTGAACCCTCGTGCATCTGACCTCAGGTTCAACTGAACCCCTGAGTTACTGAACCTCCGTGTAACTGCCCCCCCCCCCGATGCAACTGAACCCTCGTGCAACCGAGCCTCCGTTTAACTGAACCCTCTTCAAGCTCAACCCCCGTTCAAATGAACCTTCGTGTACCTGAACCGCCGTTCAGCTGAACCCTTGTGCAACTCAAATCCCGTTTAATTGAGCCCTCGTGCAGCAGAACCCCTCAAAACTTAACCGTCGTGCAACTAAACACTCCTTTAACTGATTATAACAGAAATTAGTTGCAATTGCGACAGAAATTAGTTGCAATTGCGACAGAAATTTAGTTGCAATTGTCGCCTCTGCCAGTTCTTTGTCTTTGGTCCAAATTAGTTTAGCTTGCCCAAATGGGTAATATAAGTCAACGAAACAAGAAACATATTTTCAGCTTATAATCAGTGCTAGTTCAAACTTATTCTTAGGCCTCAGGTCGAGTTCAAAGAAACAAGGCTTAATTTAAACATGGGTGAGTTACATAAGGGTTAAGTCAAAAGAGAGATGAATTACACGCTGTTTGAGCTGCAGAGGGATCTATAGTTGCACGAGGGTTCAGTTAAAAAGGATTGAGTTGCATGTGGGTTCAGAGTCCAGTTAAACGGAGGTTTAGTGGGGTTCGCGTTTTTTTGCTCCTTAATTGCATTTGAATATGACACAATTCAGATGAAAAATGTTTTTCTTTAATTAAGGCTCTAATAAAGTCAGTCGAAGGGTGCACATCTTGCCCTTGACCCACCAAAATATTGGCTTGCCCTACTGCTGGGGTATGTGGCCCAAGTTGGGAATCACTGGTCTATAATGAAGGGAGATGATAGATTAACTCCTATCCCCCCACCTAGACCGTTTCCTATATTTAACTGAAGTCTCATGGAGAATTCGGCAATTTGGGCATTGAATTGTGCTCTCTTAGGTACGCATTTTGTACTTTATCTTTTGCATCTCAATTTTGCGTGTGCGGGAGTTTTTCACGGGGGAATTTCCCGAGGGGGGGGGGGTGTTGTTTTCCTGGGTTAAACGCCGGCTCCCCCCCCCCCCTCAGCATCCCATTCTTTAGTCTAAAGTTTAACGTTGTGCTATAGTAAAAGCGTATTTATGCTGCGAATATAACCGAATTATTATAAGTGTTTCATTTACCGATTGGCTTTCGAAAGATTTTAAATGAATTAGTATCCTTTATCTTGTATTTAGTAAATATCCTTTCAGTTTCTAAACCTCGAGATAACCAAGTCATTACACTACATATCAAGTTTGATAAGAGCTATTAAATCTTATCTTGCTAATAACGGTTTTTAAGTAACGGTACTAATTTTTTGCACTTAACTCAACATTCATATATTTTGTATCAGCATAAGAAGTAGATTTTCCAGTGTGTGTCAAAAGGGGTATCAGACTCAACTCAGTCGCAATCACTTAGTAAAGAGTGATGTGTCTCCCATATGTTATTGTTTCCCCTTAGGCCACTTCCTTTAGGACAGATGATCATAGAAACTTGGGAGAAGGGGGGAGGGCTCTTTCAAAATTCTGTTTTATCGGAGTTATGCTTATTATTGACAAGGGTCAGTCTTTGGTTTTCTTTCTACGACTTAATTTTTTCAAGCACTTATAGTAAAACAGATGAATTCAATGTAAAAAAATACAAATTGATAAAAGGGGGTATCAAAGTCAACGCGATTGTGATGACTTGTTAAAGATTGATCTTTTGTTAAAAATATGTTAAAAATATAAATATTTTTACTTTTATAACTTCTGTAAATCAAATAATACAAACATTTTGATTACTAAATATCGGTATGTGTATATTAAACTGACAATGCACATTCATTTGAAAGTGCAAATTTTGTTCTGGCCTTGGGAAGCCATAGGGGTTTTGCGCCCAACTTATGTTAATTTCTGCTCGTTTTGAGTTTGAATCGGTTAATTATTTTAATTTATGTTCGTTTTGGGTTTCATTTATTTATCGATGCTGATTTGTGGTAGTTTCACGATTGGTAGATTATTTTATTTTATTTTTGCTAATTTTTTTGTTAAATGGAGTTCTTTACTTTTCTTTGAAAAATTTATTTTGTGAAAAAAGTTTTTTAAATTAATTTCTGTTCGTTTTATATTGACATAGTCTTGTAAGGAAAAAAGAAAATAATACTTTAAATGTTTTCGTTTTTAAGACTTTATAGTTTGGCCTGTAAAATTTTTATTGGATGCGTTTTGAAAAGTGGGGGGTGTTAAAGGAGCGTATGTAAATCTCTAGTGACTTTTAAAAAAGGCACTAATCCTTTCTACTTCCAATTGACCGAACCCTTTTGAAGTTTATATGACAGAAATTTCAATAAAAACTTCATAAGCCCCAGGGCATAACTTACAACCCTTGCCCTGAGGGGTGTGGGGGGAGGGGGTGTCATCCTTAAAGACCTAATTTTCAAAACTTTCAACTACGTTGAGTAAAATGGTTATCTAAAAATTTGGATTTGATGTGTTTGGGGAAAAAGTGGGCGTGAGAGGGGGGTTAGTTGCCCTCAAATCACTTTTGACTATTAAAAAGGGTAGGCCTACTATGCTTTTGAATTTCAAATCGAATGAGCCCTTTTTCAAGTTTCTACGACAAAGATTTCAATAAAAACCTTATATGCCTCCAGGGCATAACTTGTAATCCTTGCCCTGAGGGTTGTGGGGCAGTGTCCTCCTCAAAAATATTTTTTCTATCTGGAAACCAACTACGCTGAAGCAAATGGCTATCTCAAAATTTTTATTGGATGTGTTTGGGGGAAAGATGGGCGTGTGGGGGGGGGGGGTGGCTATTTGCCCTCTAATCACTTTTAACTGTTAAAAAGGGCACTAGCCCTTAGAATTTCCAATCGACTGAGCTCTTTCAGATGCTATTACAACAATACCGTCTCTAAAAACAATATATGTCCACAGGGCGTAAATTAAAACTCTTACCCCGAGGGCTTTGGAGGAGTGTCCTCCTCAAAAACATATTTACTAGGTGGAAATCAACTACGCTGAACAAAATGGCTATCACAAAATGTTTCTTGGTTGTGTTTGGGGGAATCATGGGCGTGGGGGGGGGACTAGTTGCCCTCCAATCACTTTTGACTATTAAAAAGGGTACTAGGCCTTCGAATTTCCAATCGAATGAGCCTGTTTTGAAATTTCTACGACAGCGCCTTCTATAAAACCTTATATGCCCCCAGGGCATAACTTAAAACCCTTGCCCTGAGGGTTGTGGGGGAGTGTCCTTCTCAAAAATATATTTTCTATCTGGAAATCAACTACGAAAATGAGCCCTTTTCGAAGTTTTATTACAACTCCTTCGATACGAAGTGCCCGGGTATGGAAAAAAAAACATATTGTGCCCACAATAGACCCCGGTGCCGCGCCGATGAAGGAAGACCGGCGGCGGCGGGGCCAAAAACAACACGCCGCGCCGCGCCGCCGGTAAGATGTCGGAGGCGCGCCTTCGGCGTGATCAATGTTGACCGCAAACATTAATGTTTTCATCAGTCTTTCTCAAATCACAGCTTAAATTTACAACAGATTCGAGCCTATTCATGAGTTCAAAAATTCACAAGTCGCTGGCTGGAAACTGGTCTTCTTCGTTATTCATCAAGAGAAGTAGAAATGTGGTAGAAACGAAATGGCTGTGGTGTTTCAGAACCCTTGCATAATACGAGTAGTTGAAGTATCTATTAGTTATGTATTCTTAACATAAATAATTATCAAAATTAGTAGTTTTTTTCATCGAGCGTTACTGCATATACAACTTCAAATACCGTATCACAAAATTCGTCAGTTATCTGGGTAAAAACTTTGAATATAACTTAGAACTTAGAACCTTAATTTTTTCATAATGCCCTTTGCCTATATCTGTTTTGTCACCTTTAAAACAGTTGAAATGGGCGACTTTGATATTGAATGTTTTTTTTTGCTCTTTTGGATTCCTAAAAAGACTTCAAGAATACAATTTAAAAAGAAATGCATTTTAAAGTTTTTTGGCTTCTTTATAGAATATATGTCATGTCGGCTAAGGCTGAACTGCTGCCTTTTTATTGCTTTTGGCTGCTCTTTTGGATATTATTCTTTTTTTTATTCTTTTGGGGATTCATTCCAAATTATAAATTGATAAATACCTAATATCAGTCAAATTATAAACTGCATCTAAAAGGAGTAAATTTATCAAATTGAAAAATTCATGATGAACACTTCACATGAGAACACTTCAATTACAATGAAACAAAAAACACTTAATGGTTTATTCGGTATGAAGAAAAATTAAATGCCAGCAATTTTCTGGTAAAAAATGAAAAGCTCATCCGTTTTAAATGTAATTAAATGAAATAATATGCAGACTGAAGTATCTCCAGGAAGATGTTGAGATTTTCATCCTAGTCCGTCACTTTTAATCCAAGCAAAATGTTAGGACACTTAGTATCAGTTATTGAGTGTAAGCTTTGATTTCCAAATACTCGCAAAAAATACCAAATTTAAAAAAGTCACAACAAGAAGACACAAGTGGTCAAAATGCTCCAAAGACTTATCTCTGAGTCCCACCCACACTCAAAACATCTGTTATGGTCATATCGATGGATATCGCTAACGAAATTCTTTTTGAAATAGCTTTCAAGTGTAGCTAGGGGTATTTAGCCTTTTTTGCTTTTCTCCAAAGCTTTGAAAAAGGTGTTATAATATTCCAAATGTTACATTTGTTATATTTGTGCATATTTTTGGTAATCATTTGTGGGGTGATCGAATTTTTTAAACCACTGTAGATACGTAAGAACGTTGCAACATCTAGTACCCTGAGGTCATAAGACTGTCAAAGACTCCTCCTTGAACCTCCCAAATTGAAAACTTTTATTATGACCTGGCCATTTAATGTTACTTGGGCACTGGACCAAGGGCGCCATTGTCACTCGAGCGCAACGTTAGGTGGGGATGTCAATATCGCTTTCGTCACATCAATTCGTTTTAGTGTGAATCTGCCTAGTACTTATGAATGAATGTTTTCAAATTAAACCCGTTTCATCAATAAGAAAAAAACGGGTTGGACGCATACGTCCCTTTCCCTTTGGACGATAAAACCATGCAAGTGCTGTATCAAGTATAACTCACGAAAATCTTGTTAATTTTTGTCAACTTTTCAACTTTTTGGCATCCCTGCTTTCAATAAAAAAAAAAAAAATCAAGGTACTATCACTTAAATATAACAACTCCCTATGCCCCCCTCCTTATGGATACTTTCTTGATAGGACACCATCTCTGCTTTAAATAAAAAAAATAATTAACTTATTGGCACCCCTGCTTTAAAAAAAATCGAGGTATTATCATTTAAATATGATAGCTCACTACCACCCGCCCCCCCCCTTCTGGATACCACCTTGATAAAATGCCGTCTCTGCTTTAAATTAAAAAAAAAACTTTTTGGGATCCCTGGTTTCAATAAAAAAATTTCGCGATATTATAATTTAAATGTAATACCCCCCTACCCCCCCCCTCTGGATGCCACCTTGATAGGATACCGTCTCAGCTTTCATTAGAAAAATAATTGACTTAATAATTAACTAGGTGATTATACGGTTCAAACAAACACGCGAAATAACGTTAAACAGCTTAGTGTTCCTTGGAAAAAAAAACTTGAGGGTATGAGCAAAGGGGTACAAAGATAAGAACAAAAATGTCGAAATTATTCAGATATACCTCAAATTATTGGAAAACTGAGTAATAGATTGGCCGTGGTATTCAGTGAGATCCAAAGAATCCAATTAAAAGGGAGTACACGCAAATGCTAAATTAAGCCAGTAGCCTATGAGAAATCGCAACTCATCCAAGGCAAAAAACAAGCCTTAATGGGGGGCCCTGGGTCTATCAAAATATTTCAATGGTTTCCCCAGGGAATTTGATACCATTTTATTCTGTCTTCACTTTAAATGAAAAAAATAATTATCCTTTTGGCATCCCTGCTTTCAATAAAAAAAAAATGTATTATCACTTAAAAATGACAGCCCCCTATCCCCCCCCCCATATTGGCAATAATTTACAATTTATTTATGAGTCATATTTTTGGGGTAGCTTCCGAACAATTGAGTATTAAACATTAAGAAAATCTTATCTAAAAACAGTAAAAAATCTGCAAACTTACAATTCAGCTGTAGAAACAATCTGTCGGCTGTCAATTTCAAAATTCAACTGAAGACTGAAGCTGTATAGTAGTGAATTCGTTCTATAATTCTATTCAACTTGAAAATAAAATTTTTGACTATGAAGGGTGTAAGAAATAGTGATTGGGAAACTGCATTCAAAATTTTTTAAACTCATTTCATAAAGAAGATACTTTTTTTTTGTCAACATATGAAGAACTGTGTATATTGCAATTTTTGTAATTGCATATTGCATCTGCCAGGTTTTTTTGGCACAGTAACAAAAGAGACGAAAATTAATGAACAAGAGAGTGGTGAAGAATTATGGTATGCAAAGTAACATTTGGCAGGGAAAGTCACTGGTGATAAATCGCTAGGGGTAGCACCGTGATTGTGTGATTTTCGGGGATTCTGGGAACCCAATTTTTTTCGGGGTGACGCGTAGATTTTCAGGGAAATCCCCGAAAATTCGGGGATAGTGCAAGCCCTGCTTGATTTCTAATCAGGAGAATCGAAATACTAAACCGCACGAGAAGGAAAAGCTCCGACTTTGTGGTTGACGCAATAAAGAATAGCCGCAAAATTAATTTAAAGTCGACCGAACGCCGCCGCCTCTGTCGCCAGTGGCGCGCCTTTGGCGCGCCGGCGGCGTTACTACACTTCGGCGGCGTTCGACCGGGCCTCTCATCGGTGGCGTTCGGTCGATCTGCCGGCGCGGCGCCGGGGTCTAGCCCACATTGTTCTTTACTTAGGCAGCGCTAGCGCGCTGCCTATGATAGCATGGGATCGAAATTCTGATTCTAGTCATTTCACAATTCAAAAAAGACGTGCCTTCAGGGGGGATGTTATTCACTTTGCCTCAGGGGTAAGGGCTCTAAGTTATACAGTTGGCCAATTCTTCACAGTATAGTTAGTAGGAAAGTTGAACATGTTGCTGTATCTTTTCTAAACCTGAATCCTGCTATGAACTGGAACCTGTATAATTGAAAGTACAAATTCCCACGGAAGCCCCTCTCTTCCTCAGCCTCAAACTTTTTCATATAAAGTGAGTCGCTTTGCACCTTGTTTAAACCGTTATAATGTTAGGATTTTCAATACAAGTGCAAGAACGATCTAAGTCAAAACCGTGGACTGTCTTGATGCCAAAAAGAACCAAGTTCTGACTCAATTTTAAAACAAGCTAGGTGGTGCCTTGGTTTGAAAACGATATAAGTCATGACTTGGTGCAATAATCTGCTAAGTTCTGATTCGGTGCAATAACAAGCTAAGCTCTGACTCAGTGTCAAAACCAGCTAAGTCAACAGGCGGATTGACCCAGTGCAAAAATGAAGCAAGGACAAAGAATGGGATTTCAAGAATTTGGCCAAGCTGCCAAATTGACTCGATGCTAAACGATGACGTTTTTTCACCGAGTCGTGAATTGGTGTAAAAATAGAATGCTTATTTGGTGCAAAACTAGATAAGTCCTGAGTTGGTGTAAAACTGAGCTGAGTCACAGACCTGGTTCAAAAAAAGCCAAATCATATCTACATATTGGCTCGATTCAAAACATATAAAGTCCTGTTTCGATGTAAAAAAAAATGGATCTCATTTAAGCTACAGAATTTAAGTGACGCGGCGCAAAACTACATAAATCCAGATTCAATGCAAAAACAAAACAAGTACTGGTTCGATACTATTGCGAGCCAAGTCCTGATTTGGGGCAAAGACGAGCCTGTTCGTCAAATGAACCAAGTCCGTGATCGGTGCCAAACCTAGTACATCCTGACTAGGTGGAAAAACAGACCAATTATAACTCAATGCAAAAATAAGCTTAGTTCTATATGTACAAGCTCAGCTCAAGTCCTGCTGAGTTCTGTGTGGAAGCTTTTGGGTATTATGGGAAAGATTGAAATTTCAGATATAGGGCAATAACACCCCCTCCCTCCATATTTGTTTCTAGTTCTGTTTTTTCTTTTCTATAGAATGTTTTTAAGTGTATCTATATAGGTTAATTAGACAAATTATCTTTGACTATTAGCAACACCGGTTACTCCTACCAAGGACTCTGACGCAGTGCAATGACACTATCACCCTGACACAGTGCAAAGCCGAGTCAAGCCCTGTGGTTTGGCGAAAAAGCGTGCCCAGTCCTGGATTGGTGTAAAAAGGAGCTTAGTCTACACTCAGGGTAAAAACTAGCCAAGTTTTGCAACCGAATGTAAAATGACAACCCGGTTTAAATTTGCAAACAATCCAAAAATTTTAACCACCATCGACGGATACTAGCGAATCACAGTATCCGTCGATGGCGGTTCAAATTTTTGGATTTTTTGCAAATCCTAGATATTGGCGAATGGCCCACTTTAATGGTTGTTAGGTAGTTGGTTTAAATTCCAGTAAATTTTGGCTTTTATTGAGTTTTATTTATCTTGTACTTTTTTTTCATTGGTTTTTTGTTGCTGTGTTGTTTTTTTCACATTAACTTTCCGCGTGTTATTTTTTTTTTTTTTCTTCGGCACTCTCATTGATTATATTTTTTCGTTTCGCGCTGAAGAAGAGAGGCGTTTGTCCCTTCAAAATGTTCGCTTTGTTGTGTTTTGTCAGTATTTTCATTTGGCCTTTAAAAACCCCATTTTTGCTCGTTTTTCTTTCTTTATGTTATGTCAAGCCAATGTGGTTTAAGAAGTTATCTAAGTTTTGTTTTATGTTTGTTAATTTTAGGTTCTAATCTAAAATTGCTATTTGCTTTTCTTCAAAAAAAGTATCTGGAAATATGTTTTAAAAAACGATTGTTCAATTTGAAATATCCATAGTTTCTTTGATTGCATGGTCAAATACAATTTTGCTAAATATTGTTTTTTTTTGCCTGATAGAGGGTATAGCAAATTGCAAGGGCGGATCCAGGATTTTTTTCGGGGGGGGGGGGGGTTACTAATTTTTGACTCAGTTTTCGACTATTTTTACTGATTTAATTTTCGACTGATTTTCGACTCGGTCAAATTTTTTTTTTGGGGGGGGGGGTTCAAACCGAGTAACCCTCCTGGATACGGCCTTGGCAAATTTTTGACAAAAGGAGGAAAAAACCGTTAAACTTAAATATTTAAAAGATGAATTCACGGACACATGTTAAAAACATGGTCTGATGAAGAAAACGATTGTTCAATTTGAAATATCCATATTTTCTTTGATTGTATGGTCAAATACAATTTTCTAAATATATAACTTTTTTATGTTTGCCTGATAGAAGAAATGGCAAATTGTTGACAAAAGGAGGAAAAAACCGTTAAACTTGAATATTTAAAAGATGAATCCACGGACACATGTAAAAACATGTTCTGATGAAGAAAACGCACCTTTAAAAAAAAAACAGCGCTAATTCAAGGACTTAACAATTAGCATGCTCTATTTGCCGACTCTAACAACGATTCACTCCTCATCATCATTTACTGTAGTTTTGCATGTTTAGAGAAATTAATTTTGGTCCATCCCTTGGACATCATATATCTAAATATCACTCCAAATAAATCTCCTCAAAATATCTCTACTTGACATACTTCTTAAAAAAAGGAAAAAAATTTAGATGCTTTAGAATTTGAATCTATAAAGCTGCATAAGCACCTTATCTAATATAAATAGGTACCTTTTTAAAACCATACACAAATCATGTCAGTTATCGCTCGCATTCTTATGAGGGCAATATGTTAAAACATCCGGAGCTGGTCTGAGGGTGCTCTGTTTCCTTTGTCGGAATCGGAAGAACTTCTTTAATTCATTCCAAGGAGTATGCAATAAATAACTCACTTTTATTATTTAGCTCTAAAGGGAGGAATCAGAATGGGATAATTAATCTTTGGTAATTGTGGTCTCTGATAAGTTAATGTGTACATGGAGAAAAGGGGGCAGTCTTGAAAGATTAGTTCTTGTGAAGTACCAGATCTGCTAGATAAAAATCAAGGGTTCATCTAAGCAATAAAAGGGAACAAAGTCTATCTTTTTGCCTTTTAAATTTTGTTAATCTTTTGAATTTGTATAATTTGTCCTACTTTATTGCAATGGAAAGTAACTCAACGCCTTTAATCGGGAACTTGATTTATCATGGGGGAGGATCGCCCCCAGTCCCCCCACACACCTCAGTTTGTCCCCCAGCTGAAATTTAGTTTGTTCAAAAATCTTGTCAAAACTAAAATAAGCCTGCATAGTTCAAACATCCACGGAAACGGGTCAGTTTTCTTTAGTGTTTCTTTGCCTCTATGGTACTATATGGCTCATTTTTCAGTTTTCACTGTCACTTGATTTGGGAAAACTAGCTCCAAATTTACCCCCCCCCCCAGGATTTTCACGAAATCGCGCCACTGCCTTTAATCAAAAGAGCGGCAGATCCCATTTTTGCCGTTTTTCTTTTTCACCTATTTTCGTGTTTTTTTTTTCGTCAGACAGATATGGGTGGCAGATACAAGTTTTCTTTAGCTTGGTTGTTTATTGTCTGATCTGCCTTGAAAATAACGCACACGAAAATCTGTGGTTGGAAGACAAGTCAAAATTACAATAGAATGAAGAAACTCATAATTTTAGCGCTGATAAAATAAGAAGTAAGTAAAATTAAGGCTAAGATTGTTGATCGCCTCCCAAGAGAATAAAAATCCTATAAAAATTATGGTCCATTATCGACGGAATATCAAAGACATCATATCTTATTGAAATATGCTGGTCATGGGTCCAAGTGGAGAAAATATTTACAAAAACAAAAGAATAAAGATCGAATTAAGTTATGCTTCCAACACTGAGAAAACAAGTGTTTTACGTCTTTCCTGGACACGGGACACGCCTACTCTAAGTAGCTGAAAAGGAGATATAGACAAAGAAACTTAAGATAATGGGATCAATGGCGCATTATCTAGAAATTACTGGTAACATCAACCGTTAAATTGTACCAAAATAAATTTAAAAACGAATAGTCACCTTTGGATTTTATAAGTTTACGTGTATTGGTTTTGATTTTATTTTTTTATCGTTCAGAGACCAATTTGTTTTTCCATGATCATCAAATTTTCCCACTTTTCGATTAGAACTAGGGTTGCTACCAGGCATGCTCCATTCCACACATCCCATGGAATATCTAAATTACGCAGTAATTTTGGCTTTCCAAAAATCAAAATCAAAATTAGGCTTTCCAAAATTAAAATTCATTTAGGTAGACGCCCCAAATAATCGGATTGTTTCGATTCAAAACACGTTTTTGCATATTTCAAACATGTTTTGACATGTAAATCGAAAGGTTTTGTCGTCTGTATTCTTTTTATCTGTATAATTGAAGTACCCAAAGGAGGGCCGATGCTCCCTTTCCCCTCAACCTTTTTCCATCATCATCATAAGATAGGAAGGTTGCATAAGTACCGTATAAACGCGTCTAATTTCTGTTCCGTATTTTAAGGACATTTTACACTTTTTTTTAAAATCATGATCAGTGAAAGATTTTTGTCCTGCATAATTTCAAAGCCTGCACATCCTCCACCCGATCATCCCTCCCCCAACTTCATAAGTTTAAAAATGTTCCGTCGTTTTGACTCGTGATTAATTAAAAAAAAAAAGAAAGTTTTTCTGAGGAAAACAAACAGTAAAGCTAAAACTTAGGACGAACAAAAATTGGTACTTCATATTGAGTCTAATATATGACAATGAAACCAAAACGAGCAAGAATATCGGTGATATTTGCATATATTTTTTAGATTAAAGAGAATTAGTCCTTTACTGAAATCACTAAAGCCGAGTATAAAACACAAGATTATTGATTTAGGAGTCAAAAGTAAATACGTGGCCTTACAACTACAAACTAATCGATGACGCTTTTCATAGTCTTACAGGAGCTGTGATATCAGTAACTTTTAGTAATACAATTAAAGTTATCTTAAAAACTTAGGCATAAAAATAATAAGTTTACAGTCATTAAACAGCATAAAAATAATGGATTGATTGTCGTGTAACATCTTGGTATCACCTAGTATTACTCGGAATGAAGAACATATCAACCATAATATGGACTCTTGAGATCCGGTTATTTCTCTCTATAAAACGGAGAATTTCAAGTTGTGATACAAATTTTTAAAGTGAGTCTGTAGTCTTGATGCTAATAAGATTCTTTCGCTTTAAAATTGTTAACAAAATAATCACGAAATATCTTTGTCACATAGAAAATTACAATCAGTAGTTGAGCTTAGTTCATTGTGTATAGGTGATATCAAATTAAGCGAAAAAATAAATAAATAAAGCAGTAATATAAAAAGGATTTACTTTTATACTGTTAAAAGTGCCCTGAAATGTTTATTTTTACCGTACCAAAACTCTTATATTGTTTTGTGTTTTCAGTAAAGCGCTAGTTTTCTGTAATCCTGCAAACATAGGAAAATATCATCAGTTGATTTATTTGCATTAGTTTTATAGATATATGTTATATAGACTGTGAAGCAAAAATTTTTTTTCGTTTTAAGTTTCAACTTTGCTCTTTACTTCCCTCAGAAAAACTTTGCTTTTTTAAATTAATCTCTGCTCGTTTTTAATTAAAACTTAGTTTAGAAACAACACTGCTATGATCTTTTTTGTTTTACGGAATAACTTCTGTTCGTTTTAAGTTTTAATGTTGCTCCTTAGTTTCAGTTCAAAACCTATTTTTTATTTATAGTTTCTAATCACCTCCAATTTAGGGGAAAATAGTGTCGTTTCTGTTTGTAATGTTTTTTAAAAAGAAGAAATAGACCTTTAATTATTTGTTTTAAAAATTAAATTTAGTAGCACTTAAGAAAGGAGCTTCGAAGCAAAAGGTTAACTAAGCGGACAGTTTTACAGATCGACATGCTTGTGGGAAATTTTGCTAGCTCAACAGAATTGTACCTTTAGACTTAGGGAGTTATTTGACCTGTCCCTAAATAGAAAAGCCATTACATACTTACAAACGAATCGAAATTTCAAAAAAGATCATTTCTTGTGTAGGTACGATAAATGGTATTATAAACTAAGTTTGTTCTCGTTTCAACAATTTTGGGAAGAATTACCTGAATTCTCCTACAGAACTGTTTTCATTTGTTTTTATTCCTTTTTGGATGCAGAATCTTGCGTACGGAGAGAATATTACAGTGGAATTGTCAAGTAAACAATTTGAATAAGTAAGCATAACAATAAGTAATCCTTCTTTTAATGTATAACTTTGAGTGGCTCTAGAACCACATGCCTACATTTCTCCAACCATTAAGTGGCAAGGGGTTGTGGTCAGGAGCGTAATTTCCTATGGGACAGAGGGAGCAACTGCCTCTACCAGACCACACTTTTCCCCCAGACCCCAGTTCCCCCCAGGTGAAATTTAGTTTCTCCAAAAATGTTGTCAAAACTAAGATAAGCCTGCATAATTCAAGCATCCTCTGAAACAGGTGAACTTTCTTCAGTTCATCTCTGCCTTTTTTATTACTATATGGCTCGTTCTTAAGTTTTCCCTGTCATTTTCACTTGGTTTGTTAAAATTGGCTCCAAATTTTAGCCCTTCCCCCACACACACAGAATTTTGAAAAAATTACGCCATACTTTGGGGTATGGATTTAGTAATCTACTAAGAATGACGTTGCAAACCGTGAACTGAATATTCCCTTTTGAATAAAAACGCTTGACAAAATACCTTCATGGGACGTGCTTTAAGAAATGATGCATCACATTTACAAAAAACCGTGAAATTATCTGAAAATGATCATATAGAAGGGGACAAAACCGTGATTGAAAAAAACAACAACAAAACAACATAAACAATTAGGAATCGAACCCAATACACTAATTTGAAGTCCAATGATGTACTAACAGAACTAAGCCTCTAATCATCTGATTTGATGGATTGGATTTTGTTCCTTAATTGCGTACCTTATTAAGGGGGCTTGGAGGAAGAACATACGAGAGGGGTTCTTGAAAACCTCCTTTTAAGGGTTTTGTACCATAATTATTACAATGATGATATCGTTTTATACTTCCAAGTTTTTTTCAAACAGTTCGTGGTAACGAACTGTAAGTAAGAGGTGACTCGGCTCAATAGTAACCAAAACTCTAAGAAACTGAATTTTGATAGCCATAGATACATCAAAAGAAGCTGATCTTTATGCTGATTTTAGAGATATAAGTTTCATCAAATTTAGTCTCACCTATCAAAAGTTACGAGTCTGAGAAAATTTGCCTTATTTTCGAAAAAAGGGGAAAACACTCCCTAAAAGTCATAAAATCTTAATGAAAATCACACCATCAGTTTCACTGTATCAGCGAACCTTACTGTCGAGGTTTCAAGCCGCTATCTGCAAAAATGTGGATTTTGTATTTTTTGCCAGAAGAAAGGTCACGGATGCTTGTTTATTTGTTTTTTCTTTTTCCCAGGGGTGATTTTATTGACCCAGTGGTCCTAGAATTTCGCGAGAGGGCTCATTCAAACGGAAATTAAAAGTGATAGTGCCCTTTTTAAGTGACCAAAAAAATTGGAGGGCAACTAGTTTCACTTTTTACAAAAAAAACTGCATTTTCATGTACAAGCTGTGCTCATCATTCTACCATCGGAGACTCTTGACCATTCTACAATAGCCACAGTAAGAAGCGTAGTTTCATTTCTCGAGGGTGTAACGAATAATGAACAAGTACCACTTTATTATTATATTTTGGTTTTTCTTTTTTCCGCAGATACTTAAAGTAAAGAACGAATAGTAAAGCTTATTATAACTTAATTATTTGAAAAAAACTACGTTTTCTAAAGAGTTAAAGAGGCTGAGTTAAAAGGTCGAACCTTAAAACGTACAGGGATTAGGAGGCACAGTTGGGGGGCTAACGCCCCCCAAACTCCCCACTTTCGCAGCCTTTAAATATAAAAAAAATTTCTTTAAACTGAAAGTAAGGAGCGACATTAAAACTTAAAACGAACAGAAATTATTCCGTATATAAAAGAGGCTGTGCCCTCCTCAACGCCTCGCTCTTTACGCTAAAGTTTGACTTTCTCACAACTCTTTTTTTAAACAATAAAAACTTTAGCCTAAAGAGCGAGGCGTTGAGGAGGGCACAGCCTCTTTCATATACGGAATAATTTCTGTTCGTTTTAAGTTTTAATGTCGCTCCTTACTTTCAGTTTAAAGAATTTTTTTATATTTAAAGGCTGCAAAAGTGGGGTGTTTGGGGGGCGGTAGCCCCCCAACTGTGCCTCCTAATCCCTGTACGTTTTAAGGTTCGACCTTATAACTCAGCCTCTTTAACTCTTTAGAAAACGTAGTTTTTTTCAAATAATTTCTGCACGTTTTTGTACAGTTTATTACTTATTATTGCTTGACTAACTGTTAGCTGATCATGTCAGGAGTTAAAGTTGGGGGGCTACCGCCCCCAAACCCCCCCTCTTGAATATTCTTGTGTTAAGGCTTTTAATTCCTGAATACTCAAATCACGTCGTACAGGGTGCCTCCTAATCCCTGTACGTTTTAAGGTTCGAACTTGTGAATCAGCCTCTTTAACAGCCCCCCAACTGTGCCTCCTAATCCCTGTACGTTTTAAGGGTCGACCTTGTAACTCAGCCTCTTTAACTCTTTAGAAAACGTAATTTTTTTCAAATAATTTAAAAACGAAACTGAATTTCTTTTTAAAGTTAAAATTCAGTATGTAAAAAATTTGGTCTGATGGTGAATCGAACCCGAGTTTTCCGCCTGACAGTCTGGAGTATCAACCGATGGACTATACAGACACAATAGTAATTGTTTTTTAGTAAATTAAAGCTATTTTCGACGCAAGCAAATTCCCAAAAAACTTGATATTTGGTTTTTGGAAAACAGGGAAGGAGTGATCAGATTGAGCTGAAATTTCGAGGATAAGCTCCCAGGCCCCAGGAAAGCTTATCCTCTAAATTTCAGCCCGATCAGACAGCGTTAAAGGGGGGTTGTGGTGGGAAAAATTAACATGGGCTCTTATAGGAAAACGAGGTTTTTCGTAAATGTAAATTCGGGGGATAATTTTTTCGGTCTGAAAATATCAAAAGGCCCTAACAGGCCGAATTCTGCTTCGAATGAGTCCTCATTCAACCGGATTCGTTGCCAACTGTGGCCTGTAGGCGTGGCTAAGAAAAAAAAAGAAGAAATGATGATGAATTTTAAGTGGCTATATTTGGTTTTTTGAAAACAGGGAAGGAGTGATCGGATTGAGCTGAAATTTCGAGAATAAGCTCCCGGGCCCTAGGAAAGCTTAACCTCTAAATTTCAGCCCAATCGGACAACGTTAAAGGGGGCTGTGGTGGGAGGGTCCAAACTTCCGGCCCAGTTTACCCCATGAAGATAAAGTCGGAGGAGGACGAAATTTTGCAAGTTTCTTAGTTTGAGCTTGGGCTACAAAATGCGATTACCGCCGTCTCTCTGCGACCTCTAGGACCTGAAATCGCTTAACATTGTGGTGGGTCGCCTCTTTATAGAGGCACAAGTGTGCCTCCTTGATATTGCTAGGAGACTAAAAGTTTGTAATAAAACCTGGCTTTCCTAGAAACCAGCATCATCCACTTATAATTAACAGAAAATATTGGGCCGGATGAGGTTCGAACTCGACGCCTTGGTATTAGAAGACCTACGCTCTACTAACCGAGCCACCAACGGTCGTTTTTATGAAAGAATATACAGTTTGATACAATATCGAAAAAGAATTACATAAAGGACCGATAAATTTCATTATAAATGGGGCCTATGCTAGTTTCGTGGAATATAGCGGAACACTTAACAACGAACAAAACACGGCACAATACTAACTAACAGCTACGATAATTATATAAAAAATCGATGTAAAATGATTTCAATGAATTCGTTTTTAGATTTTATTTATATGTTTGCAATATTTGCATTATCTACTTAAGAAGTGACACCGAAAATGTTGTTTTTTATCAGGGCGTAATTTGTTATGGGACAGGGGGCAACTGCCCCCTCCGGACCCCAGTCCCCAGTTTGACCCCCCAGGATAAATTTAGTTTCTTCAAAAATCTTGTCAAGACTAAGGTAAGCCTGCATAATTCAGAGAAAAGGGCCAGTTTTCTTTAGTAATTTTTTGCATTTTTGGTACTATAAGGCCTATTTTCTATTTCTCACTGACATTTTCACTTGATCTGGGAAAGTTTGCTCCACCTTTGCCCCCCCCCCCAGATTTTTGACGAAATTACGCCCCTGTTTTTAGTGCTTATCACACTGGATGGTAGAATTGATAAAAATCACGTAGATATAGGCAATACCTTTCAAATGAGCCATTAAACGTCATTCTGAGAAGTTCTGGCAGCCTTGAAGTCCCAGTTTTCCACTTGAGACGAAGCATCCAAAATGCCGTTTTTTAGTACTATTTGGAACTTTTTGATGGTGAAATTTATAGGAAGGAAGGACATATATATGAGGCTCATATTATGAGCAATATCTTTTATATGAGCTGCTAAAAATTTGTCTAAGATACAGACGATACCAAAATGCTCAATAACAATGCGCCCATACCGATACGCGTAATATTGATATGTCAGATACCAAAAAATACAGCGTACAACCCTTTCCCCGGGAACTATGGAGGGTCATATCTTCAGTAAAACCATAGAAATTGGACCTTTGACCCTTATGTTGAACAAAATGGCTATCTCGACATTTTGATTGGATGACTTTGGGGAGAGGAGCCTGTAGGGAGGGGGGCTAGTTGCCCTCCAATCTTTTTGGTCACTTAAAAAGGGCACTTACAAATTTAATTTTCTTTCGAATGAGCTATTACACATCTATCTATGATGGTCTGGCCACCCCCTAGCCCTGCTAGAAAATAAAGAAAGAAAAGAAGGGAGACAGATCAGTGCTACCGATGCAAAAAAGCCATTTTCTTTGTTGTTCAAGGAGTGAGACTTTAATTTCCCTGTAAAAGATTTTCGAACATGCTGATTCTAATGGTACACTTTTCATTTTGATCTGACGCCATTTTCGATGGGCTTCAGGCTTTTTTCGAAATCACAATAAATTTCTTTTCACAATAAACTTTTACTTTTAAGACGAACCGAAACAATAGTCACCATTCCTGAATCAGTGTCAGATGGCAACTTTTTTCTAAACGCGATTTTAACTTTTGTTGCTATGGGCTGTGGTTCGCTCTTTACTAGGTTGCAGCTACCGCTGCAATTACGATTTTGTCTAGAAATTATTTAAGAAGTTGTCTTGAGTGATCAACCGATCAACCTGATCAACCGACTGTTATTTAATGGATCTTTTTTAACATTTAATTTTTTAACGATTTCATTCAATTGTTGATAGCGATTTGGGGTAGTTTTACGCTTAGAAGATTATAAGACTTTATTTCTGCCAATTTTTGGCTTAATATAGCTCTTTACTTTTCTTTGAAAACTTATTCTGCGGAAAAGGTTTTTTTTTAATTAATACAAATATTTGACACCGTCATTCAGTCAGGGGGGCGGGCGTCCGTCTTGCCCCCCCCCTTTATGGGGGGGGGCAATAAGACTCTTATTCGTTCTTTGCTGGATTGCACCTATCGCTGAAACCATGATACGATAAGTGATTTTACATATGATGTTTTATTTCCATTAAAATGTACATATAAGCTTCGGGAGAAGCTACAAATATTTGGCTAAAAATGTAACCTTAATTACTCACTTGATTATAGTCTCCGGAGCATGGGTCCAAATTATCAAAACAGAAATCCATGGTTTTTTCTCATTTTCTCCTTAATTTTCCACATGTACATATAATGGGCTTGTCTTTGCGGTAAAGAGCCTCAACGTGAGATTCGATGAATATTATCTTTGCAGAAAGGATCCTGCCATTTTTTTTTTTTTTTCATTTGTTTTTTTTTTCTTTTAATAACTACTTATGAATCAAAGAAAGGGGACTTTTAATAAACAAGACTACTTATTGCCAATTTTATATAATCTGATATCTTTCAATATTTTGTTAATTTGATATCTTGGTATGTGCTTGGACTCGAATCCTAGTGGTGACAAGTTCTTATGTATAAAAGGCTCCTGTTCTATTGTGTTATTTTTTTCTAGGTTCATGACCTCTTGGATCCAAAGGCTAATAAGCAGTCTTTGAAAGTTCGTGAACATATTGTTCTTGGACCTTATGTTGATGGCCTATCTCAGCTAGCTGTTAAGTCTTTCCAGGTAAATTTATAATTTTATTAATACCTGCGCACCGGGGGGTGGAGGCTGGTAACCATCTTAGGGCTGATCTTGGGGGACCCCTCTAAATAAGGAAAAAGTTGGAGAATAGTGGTATTTAAATGCACTGTTTTCTGGCGTATATAGCCCTCAGCATTATAATAGTATATAACTGTATGAATTTTCGCTGTGGAAACTGACAATTTTGAGGGATCTTGTAGTACTTTTTCGTTCCACCAATGCCTGGTTGGTTAAAAGTGGTGTTGGGCGATAATTGGATTAAACGATATGTAGATATACCGATATTTTTTACTTTTGGTATTCGATAATCGGTATATAGATTTCGATATTTCTGATCAGTTTGTTTGCTCAGATTAAGGTTTTCCAAAATTTAATAATAAAAATTGTAATTAAAGAGTATTTTGCGCAATGTTTTCCAAATTTTGAATAAAATACAAAAAACTTCGATTATATGAATGAATATTACAAAAACCCTGATTTGGAATTAGTCGGACTCAGTAGGAAGAAAAATAAGATACTGGCTATTTTTTGCTATTCAAAATCAGCCACATGTCAATATTTTCCCCTGAGAGTTGGTTCTGCCTTTCAGCGATGAAATGTATTTTTTTTTTCCAATGAAAGTACGGGGCAACATTAAAACTAAAAAGAACAGAAATTGTTCCTTGTATGAGGGGGATAGCCCCTCCTGAATAACTCGCTCTTAACACAATAAATTTATTTTTGTATTTTAAAAATTTCATTGCTATAATTAAACCGCTCTTTTTTTTCAAGAATTGTTCTTAAATAATTGAGAAAAAAAGTTACAATTAGCGTAAAAAACGACATATTGAGGAGAGGGGCCCACTCCTCATACATGAGACAATTTCGGTTCGGTTTAACTTTGGATGTCACTCCTTACTTTTAATCGAAAAAAATAGTTTTTTTTATTTAATTATTTTTCAAATGATGCCGGAAAATCCGCTTTTTTTCTCCATGGAAAATCCCTCCCAAGAAAATTCCTCCTTGGAAAGTTCCTCCCGAGTAAGATCCTCCTTCCCCCAGATAATTCCATCCCTGCTGAAAATTCTCCCCAGAATACTTCTTCCGCCTAAAAAATTCTTTTGAGCCAACTTTCGTTTGAAAAAAAGACTTTTCTTTTAATCTCTAATTGTTTTTCAAATAATGCCGGAAATCCTTCCTCTGTGGAAAAGGTTTTCTGAAAGTTCTCCCCTCCCAATATCTCAATGAAAAGTTTCTCCTGCATAAAATTCCCTCATAGAGAATCTCTCCCTTGAAAAATCCTTCCATGGAAAAATCAACCAGACAATTTCAACTCCTTTGAAAATTTTTCCCTGGGCAATTTCCCCGGTATATCTTCACATGTAAAATTAAATTGACAAAGAGAAAGTAAGTCAAATAAAAATAATTTAGTATAGGAATTCTGGTAAATTCCCCCGTGCTTGGTTTCCCTTCGAAAGCTTATCCCGGAAACTTCACGGTAAAAAATCCGTTCGTACTTTTACGCTAAATTATGGTGCAACAAGTGGGCCTTATGCTAAAAAAGCGTACTTTTACTAACGGACGTTAATTCAGCGTGTTTCAGTCAGAGGGTTAAAAATAAGGTATTCTAGCGTACATTGTGACTGATTGAACGTTATGGGTGGACCCACTGTATTCGTCACAGCCAATTCATGTAATCCTGATATTACAATTTTTGAACATAAAATGACCCTGTTCTGTTGCGGAACTACAGTCATTTAGCGTAAATTTTCGTTAGTTTGACGTGAGAGGCGTGGCCTTCCAGTTTCATTTCTACCTATCAAAGAAGCCTCCGCGTCTTGATTTTTTGACGTACAATTACGCTCCTTTAGCGTAAATGGATAATGATTAGCCGTTAGGGGTCGGGCACCCCACAAAAGTTTATATGGGAGGGGGGGGGGTCTGCACGTTATTGTTGGGGGTCAGGACAAAAGGATTTTTTTTGGAGCATGGATATTCCTGATTTGAAATTTTGAATTGCAGCTTTTAGAATTTGATTAATTGCAAAATTAATATAGTACAACTATTATTCAAACCAGCATTATTGTTCAACAATTGTTAAAAATAGTCTATAATCTAACAGTTGTATTACAATTAAATCGTTTCCAATAGCAAACAGGTTGTCAAACGACTGGAAAACAGTAGTTTGACAGGTGTACCGCAATCGAATCCTAATGTATTGAACAAAAAAACCCAACTTTTTCAACTGAAAGTAAGGAGCAACATTAAAACTTGAAACGAACCAACATTATTATCTATATGATGGGGTTCACCCCTTAGTCAATACCTAGCTCTTTACGCTTAATTTCGAATTCCAATTCTTTAAGAATGACCCTTGAAGCACAAAAGCCGTTTAATTAGAATAGATAGCTCTTTTGAAAGTACTAAATCAAAGTTTAGAGTAAAGAACGAGGTATTGACTAGGGAGCAAACCTCCTTATATACGTAATAATTTCTGATCGTTTTAAGTTTTAATGTTGCTCCTTATTTTAAGTTGAAAAAACTTGGTTTTTAGCTTAATTTCTGGTCGTTTTTTAAGTAATACTTGGAAACCCGGCGCTCCCTTCATGGAAATATCCCTTCCCCCATGAGAATATTGTCCCACGTAATCCCCGTCCCCCTCTGATAAAAAAAATCCCCCTGAAAACGTCGGTATACTTCCAAATAATAAATACTATATGTAAACAATGGGCTAAGTTCATAAATTGCAGCCTTCCCCTCAGGGGCTTTGGGGAATTAAGTAATCTTTAAAGACTTAGTTATTAAATTTTCGACTATGCTGAACCAAATGGTTATTTCAAAATCTTGATCGGGTGACTGAGAAACAAAAAACAAGGGGGGTTCTAGTTGCCCTTCAGTTTCTTAGTAGTTTAAAAAGACACTAGAATTTTTAATTTCCGTTCGAATGAGCCCTCACGCGATATTCTAGGACCACTGTATCGATACGATCACCCATGGAAAGAAAAAAAAACAAAAAAACAAAAACAAATAAACACGCATCTGGGGTTGTTTTTTTTTTGGCGAAACATACAAAATTCCACATTTTTGCTGATAGAAGCTTAAAACGTCTAAAGAAGAGTTTTCTGATACGCTTTATCTGATGGTGTTATCTTATTAAGATTTTAACACTTTTAGGGGGTGTTTCCCCCTTTTTTCCAAAATAAGGCAAACTTTTTCAGGCTCGTAACTTATATATTTGAAATCAGCAAAAAAAAAAAAAACAATTATTTTGATGTATGTATTGGTATCAAAATTTCATTTTTTAGAGTTTCAGTGACTATTCTGCCGGGTCGCTCCTTACTTACAGTTCGTCACCACGAACTGTTTGAAAGGCTGGATTTAAACACAGATCTAGATTTCAGGGGAAAATATCAAGTCAAATGGCAGTAGAAAAAAGTGCAAAAAGACCTTGATACATCGTACCATACAAAGCTTAAATTCAAAGGGAAACTTGCCAAGCGAAACCTCTACTATGTCCAGCACAGTTGCTCTTGCCCAGTATACTAAAAACTGCAAACGAAAACCAACTACATGACGAGAAAAAAGCATAAACAGTCTTGGCCTATCACTTTTGACTAATTGGTATCAAGGAGGCACACTTGTGCCTCTATAAAGAGGCGACCCACCACAATGTTAAGCGATTTCAGGTCCTAGAGGTCGCAGAGAGACGGCGGTAATTGCATTTTGTAGCCCAAGCTCAAACTAAGAAACTTGCAAAATTTCATCCTCCTCCGACTTTATCTTCATGGGGTAAACTGGGCCGGAAGTTTGGACCCTCCCACCACAGCCCCCCGTTAACGTTGTCCGATTGGGCTGAAATTTAGAGGTTAGGCTTTCCTAGGGCCCGGGAGCTTATCCTCGAAATTTCAGCTCAATCCGATCACTCCTTCCCTGTTTTCAAAAAACCAAATATAGCCACTTAAAATTCATCTCTTTTTTTTTTCTTAGCCACGCCTACAGGCCACAGTTGGCAACGGATCCGGTTGAATGAGGACTCATTCGAAGCAGAATTCGACCTGTTAGGGCCTTTTGATATTTTCAGACCGAAAAAATTATCCCCCGAATTTACATTTACGAAAAACCTCGTTGTCCTATATTAGCCCATGTTAATTTGTCCCTCCACAACCCCCCCCTTTACCGTTGTCTGATCGGGCTGAAATTTAGAGGATAAGTTTTCCTGGGGCATGGAAGCTTATCGTCGAAATTTCATCTGAATCTGATCCCTCCTTCTCTATTTTCCAAAAGCCACATATCAAGAGTTTTCGGACTTTGCTTGCGTCGAAAATACCTTCTATTTGCTAAACAACAATTACTATTGTGTTTGTATAGTCCAGCGGCTAAGACTTCAGACTTTCAGGCGGAAAACTCGGGTTCGATTCACCATCAGAGCAACTTTTTTATATACTTTGAAAAGAAACTCAGTTTCTTTTTTAAATTATTTGAAAAAAATTACGTTTTCTAAAGAGTTAAAGAGGCTGAGTTACAAGGTCGACCCTTAAAACGTACAGGGATTAGGAGGCACAGTTGGGGGGCTGTTAAAGAGGCTGAGTCACAAGTTCGAACCTTAAAACGTACAGGGATTAGGAGGCACCCTGTACGACGTGATTTGAGTATTCAGGAATTAAAAGCCTTAACACAAGAATGTTCAAGAGCGGGGGGTTTGGGGGCGGCAGCCCCCCAACTTTAACTCCTGACACGATCAGCTAACAGTTAGTCAAGCAATAATAAGTAATAAACTGTACAAAAACGTGCAGAAATTATTTGAAAAAAACTACGTTTTCTAAAGAGTTAAAGAGGCTGAGTTACAAGGTCGAACCTTAAAACGTACAGGGATTAGGAGGCACAGTTGGGGGCTACCACCCCCAAACCCCGCTTTCGCAGCCTTTAAATATAAAAAAATTTCTTTAAACTGAAAGTAAGGAGCGACATTAAAACTTAAAACGAACAGAAATTATTCCGTATATGAAAGAGGCTGTGCCCTCCTCAACGCCTCGCTCTTTACGCTAAAGTTTGTACTTGTCTCACAACTCATTTTTGAAACAATAAAAACTTTAGCGTAAAGAGCGAGGTGTTGAGGAGGGCACAGCCTCTTTCATGTACGGAATAATTTCTGTTCGTTTTAAGTTTTAATGTCGCTCCTTACTTTAAGTTTAAAGAAATTTTATTTTATATTTAATGTCTGAGAAAGCGGGGGGTTTGGGGGGTTGTATCACCCTAACAGTGCCTCCGAATCCCTGTACGTTTTAAGGTTAGACCTTGTAACTCAGCCTCTTTAACTCTTTAGAAAACGTAGTTTTTTTCAAATAATCAACTTAAAAACACGACCATCAGACCAAACACTACGGAAAAAGACAAACGAATCCAATTATTTCTTTATGATTCAATATAAATATATAACTCAATATAATCAATATCAAAAATATTTGACTGAGAAATTACAATAAAAACAACAAAAAATATTTTTAAATTTGCTTAAAAATTCCCTGACTCTTGCTGGTAGGAGAGCTTTCTTCACTGGTTCTATCTTGGCAACATACCTGCAAAGATAGTTCATAAGGTTACTACAATCAGGAAGGGTTCTTCGTAACAATAAGTAATTATTCAGTGGGAGAATAATGTCAGTGTGTATAGCATTCAGGTTAGGTCAATCTGTGATTAACAATATCTCCAGCAACGGCAGTAGCGAAGACAGGATGTTATTTTCGGAGGAAAACCTAGGATATAAGAGAGGGATGACTCCTTGGTTATATCAAGTAAAAGCGAATTAAAATTATTGTAGGCTAGGTTAGTTTTAGCAAGATGGAGGTAGGACAGGTTGTAAAATTAGTCCAGCAGAGTTCAAGGAGGCCAGGAAATACAGACATAATAGACACAAAAAGATAGCTCAGTTTCTCTGAAGTCTGTGTGCAGAAGTCAGGAAGGAGTAGGGCGAGAATTTTTACTTTAAGCTGGGACTTAGAGAGGATTCGTCCAAATTTTGGGGAGTTATAATCTTGTTCCAAGCACAGGATTGCATGCTCGAAGCAAAAGTTACAACTTGCAAAATTTGATGGAATCTAAAACTGATCAATAATATATAAAAAAAAGCTTGCTTCTTTGCGAAAACAGTCAAACTTCGAAGTGGAAGCCCATCTTGTGGCTCTTAGTAGATTCAGAATTTAAGTTTTAAGTTTTAATGTCGGTTTAAGTTTTAATGTTTCTAACTAATTTAAGTAAGAATAAAATGCTTTTTTCTGTTTAACCCTCATAAATCAATTCAAATATAACTCAAAAAGTTCCGTTTTCCTACATATTAAGGAAATACAAAGAATTTAATATTTTGCCAAAATTTACCATAAGATCAGCCACGTCGCACTTACCCTTAGTAGCTAAATGGAAGTTGATAGATTTTTCTGCTTAAGTCGCAAGTTCAATTAAATCATCCCAAAATATAATACAAACTTCTTGCAAATCAAGCATGGAACAGAAGAATTGACAAACAAAATATAAACCATTCTCACTAATGATTTCCAGTCAAGTAATATTCTAAATAAAATAAAACAAAAAAATGTATCAAGGCTATTTACAAGTTAAGGCTATTTCACTGAAGAATTTATTTACCCTTTGAAAAGAGCTCCTCATAACACGTGGCTGAAATAATCCTCTTCTGTTGCTGGTATTCCAATTGTATGGACTTTACTGACAAAGAATCCATTTTGAATAAACACTCCCAAATAAGGCCACAAACGATCTTGAACTATGCAAATATCAAACGAAGATGGGATAATTGTAAAATAGAGTGATGATGTCTTTGGGATGGATGCTCTGCTTACCGATATGTACATCTATTACACCTAGAAGAAGACAGCAGTTAGAGCAAGACGTAGATGGCACAATAACCTTTCAAATTGAACAAGAAAGCATTGCTTCCCGAAACATCCAAAAGATTAAGGCGTTCTGAAATTCAAAGTAATTAACACAGATAACCAGAAAAAAGAAAAAATTCCTATTATAGAAGTATTCGATTTGCAAACGCAACCATCTCCTCCCATAAAAAGTCCAAGATGAGTTTAACAGGCAAAAAAGAGAAAGAATATTTCGGCTTTCTAAATTCAAAACACCTTATCCTGAACTTGAAATTATGACTATGATGTACTGACACATCATCCAATGACCATCTCTCTCATCCTGCCTCAAATACATTGTCTTGAGGCAGGACAGCTATCCTCTAATTTTAAAAATCATACACACCTTCAAAATAAAGCTCTAAACGACAGATAGCACCTTCCACGAATGAGATAAGATGATATAGGATCAAGATCAAAATCAGGTGCTTCTCGAATGTTCCAGCAAACAAGAGTGGAGCTCTCTTCAGAATCGCAGTAAAGATACACCAGCTCTTGATCATAGCTTAGCGATTTCCTTGACAGAATGAGAAAGAACTGTCCGAGCGACCTAACCACATCCACTATTTCAGCAGCTTCTACAGCTGAGTCTGTCACATCGCTAATCACATAAAGTCTTTTCTTATAGACAACACCCTTGAAAATGAGGTCCTGGACTAAGCATGTGTCTTTCCCCAGCTTATGTGGACACAGTGTCAAGTAGCAAGTGTTTGTCAGCTTTCCATTTTTAGAAACTGTATAGCTGATTTCCTGACACATTCTATTTGAAAGAGATAGGTCATTTTGGTACTTCTGGTAACTCTTGGCCATTGTCTTGGTCAGATTTCTAGTTGAGGATGCACTTTTAGCAATCGCTTTAAAATATCTGTATCTTGATTCAAACTGAACAGTTGAATAGTGAATTAGGGGGCTCAGTGTTCGCACATACACAGGAAAGTGACGCACTGTATTGTTCTTGAACCTATTTTCATCATCCTCAAATATTTTTGCTTTCAATTCAAGGTACATTATTATTGTAAAACCTAACTTTGCAATAAGCATGTCTGAAAACCTCCGACTTGACACAAGCAATACAATTTTCCTCATCAGCAACATTAGGGACCAACATTCGTTTTCAGCCTTTCTTGAAACTAAATGGCTAAGTATTAGAGGAAACTGGCGAGGAAATACCAAATTTTGGATTGCATTATCTTCAAGGCACTTGAAATCATTTGAGAAGGGAGGATGCTTTTCCTTAGCATCTATATCTCTTAAGTCCAAGTTGGCAACACTAGTATTAAGCGCTGATTCTTTGAAAACACCATCAACACATCAAGCGCTGCAAACATTTTCCAGCTTCCCACTTCATAACAGCTTCATACAAGTCATGGGCTATGCATGGCGGTAATCTGTCACACGAAAGTTGGGCAAGGCACTGAAATCAGAATTAAACTTCATGCCATTTACAGACTGCTTCCTAACATTTGGGTCTTGCAGCTTGTTTAAAGATTCCTCATAGGATGCTTTAGTTCTAAGAGGAAACTGATTTTTACAATAGTCTTTAGTTGCAGTTTTTCAAGAGAACATGCAGACTCTGCAGGAATTCTGCACATTTCGGTTGAAGCATTTCACGAACCCCCCAATAAAATTCGAGCCCAAGTTGTCTCCAGATATACAGAAAACTATAATTTTGAACTTTGTCCCATCAATCACAATGTCATCAGTACAAAGAAACTCTAGTTCATTCGCAACCATCTTGAAGACTTTTTCACTACCAACGATTTTGCAGTTTAATGCAAGTACTGGCATAACTAACTGCACTAGATCTAGTTTTGCTTGAAGCCAAGCTAGGTAATTAAGAACTCTCATATAAAAATCTAGAGTGCTGTACTTTCCTGATGTAGACTTTTTAAGTGGGTTTTTTTTTTGTCCTTCATCTTCGTGGAGCTGAAGAAATGTGACATTTTCCATCATTTTTGGACCACAAGCATATAAAGAAGCGAAGCAGTCACCATCATTGAAGTCTCTATATACACCTTTTGCTTAAGGATGATACCAATCTATCAGAAATCCAAGAAGTCCTCTATGTTTGAAAAGATTCTCCGAGGTGGCTGCAACTGAAACTACTTGAACAAATCTTCTGTTTCCTTACTTATCAAGTCCGATAAAGACTTGCTCAGGTACCACAGTACCGCAACTTGTAAAATACTGGTCTCTCATGTACTGAGATCTCAGTGATCCAGTGGCAGGGTCTGTAACAAGCAGCAAAGAATCCTGCATATAATCACAGTCAATTTCATCACATATTTTCTTAAACAAATCTGGCTGAAAAACAGAAGAGATGCATTTAGCAACACGTTCTTCAAGTTCTTCTGCTACAATTTCATGAGACTCAATTAAAAGAAGTCTAAGGGTCTCAATAATGATGCTATCAATTGAGGGAGGTACATGTTTCTGATTCAAATCTAAAGAGAAGCAAAGCAAACCTATATGCAAGTCCTTGCTTTGTAGAATCCATATCACGGATACCAGAATCCCCCGAGGATGTTTGTCTCAACCCTGATGTTTTATGTGTAGCTGCTAAACCAGCTCCCATTATTTCATCTTGGTTCAAATCTAGCATTTCTGAGTCTAGTGGCTCAGAAGATTCATTTTCTTCAACACAATCTTTATCATGGTCAGGAGGAGTGCTCACATTGTTTAAAGCAACATTGTTTTCTTCAACACAATCTTTATCATGGTCAGGGGGAGTGCTCAGGTAGTTTAAAGCCTTATTATTTTTTAGTTCTCTGCAAATGTGAGACCGCAGGGAGCTCTGTCCTTTGAACTTCTTACTACAACCTCTAAAAGGACATGGTACTTCATCTGAATCTTTTATATTGGAGTAGAGGTGGCTAAACAGAAGGTCTCTCCTCACAAACTCTGATTGACAGCAACTTATACTGCAGGGAAATCTGATTGCAGTCTCAATGGGCACTAGTGTAATAGCAGCCTTTCCCGTTTCTGAGTTGGAATCTAGATGAGTAGCAAGTTTGTTGTGCCAACTGAATGCCTGATAGCAGTTGGGTATGGCACGACGAGATGCCAACAGATTGGCATGCAGTTTAACATGAACTGTATATTCTCGCAGGCTGTGAAGTTCCAATGAACAAACTAGGATTTGCCATGAAGTTCTGCAATTTGATTCCATCAAGATGAGATTTGCAATGAAGTTTGACAATATACAAAACTGGAAAAGATAGCTTTAGCCACTTCTCGGTGCCCCCCCTCCTTTTCCATAGCGAATCACGTACTTAATTTGTAGCTTTATATTTCTATCTTTCTCGGTTGATTATAAAGTTTAGAGGGAATTAACAAGTAATAAATAAAATATAAAATATTCTTATATATTTTCTGCAGATCCTTTTTTTACAGTCTATGTTAATCAAGAGTACGACAAAATATTGCAATGTAAATCCAAAATATTCATAAACATACCGAGCATGCTCTATGAAGAAAGTGTTTCTGAAAGAAACATATTTAGTTTATTTCTGTATGGTGACTTGTGGCCCAATCTGTTAAACTAAGCTAAAGTTCATTCTAAAAAAAGAAGTCAACAATGTAATATATTTCAGCCATTTTCATAGCAGGTAGGCTAAAACAGAAAGACGAAACAGCCCACATTAGTAGAGAAGAAGCCAAAACACCTTTCACATGTTTCAAATTTGACATACCAATAAAGGTGCAGAAAAAACTTAGTGAACAAGAATTTCTGAATTTTGACTCAACTACTAGAATACTTCTAATATACTAAACTATCTGAAAAATTTTGCAATTTCGTGGTTTAGTGTGGGATGCAATGTGGAAATTCCAGAATTTTCTAATTTCCTGACTGGAGCTTCCAGGGGAAGTGGCTTATACGCTCAATCGAAGGATTGAATTCTGAATCACATGATTTTGTTTAAAGCATGAAAAACGATAAGTCCATTATGTTACACTTCTTTATGAAGGGAAGGCGCCACCCGTAAAATATTGGATTTAGTTATCAGATAATATCACATCGGAAGGAGCCGGAACCCAAAGTTCAATGCTCCTCTGTGTATGAATTCTATCCCGTACCTCCTCATAAAGCTAACGCGAAGCTCAAATGTCACTTAATTTGCTTAATTTATATTAGTACAATCCTACAATCTATTTGAAGTCGTATAAATATATTATCTAATTACCGTTTGACAACATGTATAAAAACGGAAAAAAACACAAAAATCTTTTTTAAGGAATTCTTATGTATATTAGTAGTGTATTATGAGAGTGTTTTCTGATAAGAATCCCCTTTCCCTTTTGATTTCACAACCGGAAGCCACTGTATAAAGGGTGGTCACTAGCGTTTACCCCCCCCCCCCCGAAAAAAACCCCCCGTGTATATTATAACCCGCGGGATATTTTCTAGGGAGGTGTAAACGCCTAGAATCACTGAGAGCATTGTTTATTTCTATTGGTAAAATGCTACTTTAGCTACATTTGGCTATTTTGGAAAAGGCTTAAGCTAGAAAAAAGAAAATTTCAGGGATAGGTCTACAGGCTAGAGTATGTCCCGGGAAAGTATTTTGAAGTACCTACCTCCACTCTTTTTGCCTCTAGAGGCTCCTGAAATTTGCCTGCATGACAGGTAACAATTCCTGTTATTTGAGTAGAATGTTAAGCCGTATCAATGTTGTTTTTTTTTTACTTAGGAATTATATTTGGATATATTTAAAACTTTATAAATTGGGATTGAGCAAAGTTGTGAAGCTGAAAATAATTTTGTTGTACTTTATTTAAGCAGAAGATTTATTTAACAAGGTTTCACTTTTATAACACACAGATTTTTAAAGGTCATCAAAAGTTAGGACCCTCTAGAGGGAGGAGTGGAGGTAAATACTTCAAAACACCTTCCCGGTACATTCTTTAGCCTGTAGACGCATCCCTGAAACTTTCATTTTCCTAACCTAACCTCTTTCCAAGATAGCCAAAAGAAGAAATTTACCATTCTATCTGCAAAGTTCATAAGACTTGTATAAAAGTAAAAAATAAAAACAAAAGAATTTACCTTTCAGAAATAAGTCCACACCACAATAACAAGTAAAATGTCTTTGTTTCCGTAGCTTTTAATCTCAATGCATCAAAAACCCACAGAAACCCCTTTCATGATATTTTTGCATCGATCATGCCCCGCGGTATGACGCATTTTTTCAAGATTTGATTGTCATTAGCTCCTCCCAGTGAACTGAACCAGTTTAAACACAGATTCGAGGAATGTAGAAATAGGGTAGAAGTACCTATACACTAAAAAAGTGTATTCTCACACTAATCCAAAAATTAGGAAGTGCGCTTATGAAACATGGAATAATGCTGTCAACGTCAAAGTACGTTTTTTTTACCGTGTTCCCTCCCTATGGAAAAATCTCCTCTTGGAAAATCCCTACTGCAGAAAAATGC
>NC_142814.1:22484282-22573877 GCF_049724085.1 Artemia sp. Qi Xiang Cuo | reverse complement strand
TTAGATTTTGTCAAGTTTATCCCATGTATTCGAGCAAGGGATGTTGATATAGAATTTAATCAATCTTATAGTTAGATTTTGTCAATTTTATCCGATATAGCCGACAAATGATGTTGATAATGCATTTCAAGGATCTTGATAAAGCATTTATTACCTCTGTTACTTAGATTCTGTCAGTTTTATCCGACATATCTGAAAAAGGATGTTGATAATGAATTTATTCACTCTGATACTTAGATTTTGTCAATTTTATCCCATGTATCCGAGAAAGGGATGTTGATATAGAATTTAATAATTCTGATATTTAGATTCTGTCAATTTTATCCAACATATCCTACAAAGGATGTTGTTAAAGTATTTATTCACTCTGATATTTAGATTTTGTCAATTTTATTCAACATATCCCACACATGATGCTGAAAAAGCATTTATTCAGTCACAAATATAGTATTTGTTAATTATACTTACTGCAGCTTATAAAAAATGCTGATAATAAGTAAATTCTTCAGTATCATCCTTAAATCTTGTCAATTTTATCCCATATACCCTAGAAAGGGGTGTTGATATGTAATTTAATCAATCTGATACTAATATTTTATCAATTTTATCCCAATTACCCGAGAAAGGGATGTTGATATAGAATTTAATAATTCTGATACTTAAATTCTGTCAATTTTATCCAACATATCCGACAAAGCATGTTGTTAAAGCATTTATTCATTCTGAAATTTAGATTTTGTCAATTTTATTTGATGTATCTGACAAAGGATGTTGATAAAAAAATTTATTCACTCTGACAATTAGATTCTGTCAATTTTATCCGATGTATCTGACAAAAGATGTTGATAAAAAAAATTATTCACTCTAACACTTAGATTTTGTCAACTTTTTCCTATGTATCCGAGAAAGGGATGTTGATTTAGAACTTACTAATTCTGATACTTATATTCTGTCAATTTTGTCCAACATATCCGACAAAGGATATTGTTAAAGCATTTATTCATTCTGAAATTTAGATTTTGTCAATTTTATTTGATGTATCTGACAAAGGATGTTGATAAAAAAATTTATTCATTCTGACATATAGATTCTGTCAATTTTATCCAATATATCTGAAAAAGGATGTTGATAAAAAAAAATTATTCACTCTAAGACTTAGATTTTGTCAACTTTTTCCTATGTATCCGAGAAATGGATGTTGATATAGAATTTAATCACTCTTATACTTAGATTTTGTGAAATTGCTGTATTTTCTGTCTAGGAAGCGACTTCAATCGATAATGAATATTAATAAAGAATTTGTTCAAATTTTTTTTTCATAATTTCCTGAATTAAATTTCTGTATTGTGTATCCAAGAGGTGAATTCAAGAAAGAGTTTCTTACTTACTTACTTACTTACAATTTTTTCACAATGACATAATGACATATCCAACAACGGATGTTGATAAAGAATTTATTCATTCTGAAACCTAGATTTTGTCAATGTTATCCCATGTGTCTGACAATAGATGTATGTAAATTCCTTTTCTTACATATCCGATGTTTTAATAGACATTCTAAACGTTTGATTTGCTAGCTTACTCTAAAAATGAAAAAAAATATTGAATTAGAACCATCAGTCCTCATCATTATGAGTATCCAAAACTGGACTTCAGTTTCACATTTGAACAAAAGAATTTTATTTTCCATAATTTTCTTACAAAAAATAGAGTTTACAGTCAAAAACCCTTATTAGCTCAGATTTTACGGAAATAGTTTTATTTTACGATCCAAAAAAGGACTTAAGTTTCACATTTGAACCATATAATTGTATGTTCCATAATTGTCTTACGAAAAAACTAGAGTTTACGGTCTAAAACCCTTATTAGCTCAGATTTTACAGAAATAGTTTATTTTTCGATCCAAAAATGGACTTAAGTTTCACCTATGAGCCAACGAATTGTATTTTCCATAATTTTCTTACAAAAACCTAGAGGTTACAGTCAAAAACCCTTATTATCTCTGATTTTTACGGAAATAGTTTTATTTTTCGATCCAAAAAAGGACTTAAGTTTCACATTTGAACCAGAGTATTGTATTTTCCATATTGGTCTAACAAAAAACAAGATTTTACTATAAAAAGCTTGTAATATCTCAGATTTTAAGTTCACTGTGTTTCTTAGATCCAAAAATAATCTTAAACCTAATATTTGAACCACAGATTTGCATTTTACATATTTTACTTACAAAAAACTAGAGTTTAGTTTCAAAAACCCCTGTTAACTTAGATTTTACAGAAATAATTTATTTTTCGATCCAAAAACGGACTTCAGTTTCACCCATGAGCCAACGAATTGTATTTTCCATAATTTTCTTACAAAAAACTATAGTTTACTGTCAAAAACCCTTATTAGCTCAGATTTTATGTAAATAGTTTTATTTTTCGATTAAAAAATGGACTTAAGTTTCACATTTGAACCAGAGAATTGTATTTTCCATAATTTTCTTACAATAAAAAAACTAGAGTTTACGGTCAAAAAGCTCAGATTTTACGGAAATAGTTTAATTTTTCGATCCAAAAATGGACTTAAGTTTCACATTTGAACCAGAGAATTGTATTTTCCATAATTTTCTTACAATAAAAAAACTAGAGTTTACGGTCAAAAAGCTCAGATTCTACGGAAATAGTTTATTTTTCAATCCAAAACTGGACTTAAGTTTCACCTATGAGCCAACGAATTGTATTTTCCATAATTTTCTTACAAAAAACTAGTTTACGGTCAAAAACCCTTATTAGCTCAGATTTTAAAGAAATAGTTTATTTTTCGATCCAAAACTGGACTTAAGTTTCACCTATGAGCCAACGAATTGTATTTTCCATAATTTTTTTACATAAAACTAGAGTTTAAGGTCAAAAACACTCATTATATCATAATTTACAGAAATAGTCTATTTTTCAATCCAAAAATGGACTTAAGTTTCACCTTTGAACCAAAAAATTGTATTTTCCATAGTTTTCTTACAAAAAACCAGAGTTTACTGTCAAAAACCCTTATCATATCAGATTTTAAGGAAATAGTTTTATTTTTCGATCCAAAAATGGACTTAAGTTTCACATTTGAACCAGAGAATTGTATTTTCCATAATTTTCTTACAAAAAACTAGAGTTTACGGTCAAAAACCCTTAATAGCTCAGATTTTACAGAAATAGTTTATTTTTCGATCCATAAATGGACTTAAGTTTCACCACTGAGCCAACGAATTGTATTTTCCATAATTTTCTTACAAGAAACTAGAGTTTACAGTCAAAACTCTTATTAGCTCAGATTTTACGGAAATAGTTGTATTTTTCGATCCAAAAATGGACTTAAGTTTCACATTTGAACCAGAGAATTGTAGTTTCCGTAATTTTCTTACAAAAAACTAGAGTTTACAGTCAAAAACCCTTATTAGCTCAGATTTTACAGAAATAGTTTATTTTTCGATCAAAAAATGGCCTTAAGTTTCATCTATGAGCCAACGAATTGTATTTTCCATAATTATCTTACAAAAAAACTAGAGTTTACGGTCAAAAACCCGTATTAGCTCAGATTTTACGGAAATAGTTTTATTTTTCGATCCAAAACTGGACTTAAGTTTCACATTTGAACCAGAGAATTGTATTTTCCATAATTTTCTTACAATAAAAAAACTAGAGTTTACGGTCAAAAAGCTCAGATTTTACGGAAATAGTTTAATTTTTCGACCCTAAAATGGACTTAAGTTTCACCTATGAGCCAACGAATTGTATTTTCCATAATTTTCTTACAAAAAACCAGAGTTTACGGTCAAAAAACTCTTATTAGCTCAGATTTTACGGAAATAGTTTATTTTTCGATCCAAAAATGGAGTTAAGTTTCACATTTGAACCAGAGAATTGTATTTTCCATAATTTTCTTACAAAAAACTAGAGTTTACAGTCAAAAACCATTATTAGCTCAGATTCTACAGAAATAGTTTATTCTTCGATCCAAAACTGGCCTTAAGTTTCACCTATGAGCCAACAAATTGTATTTTCCCTAATTTTCTTTAAAAAAAAAACTAGAGTTCACGGTCAAAACCCTTATTAGCTCAGATTTTACGGAAATAGTTTTATTTTTCGATCAAAAAATGGACTTAAGTTTCACATTTGAACTAGAGAATTCTATTTTCCATAATTTTCTTACAAAAAACTAGAGTTTAAGGTCAAAAACCCTTATTAGCTCAGATTTAACAGAAATAGTATTTATTTTTCGATCCAAAACTTGACTTAAGTTTCATCTATGAGCCAACGAATTGTATTTTCCATAATTTTCTTACAAAAAACTATAGTTTACGGTCAAAAACCCTTATTAGCTCAGATTTTACGGAAATAATTTATTTTTCGATCCAAAAATAGACTTAAGTTTCACATTTGAAAGCTACGATCGCAATGAATGGTACTTGTTATCAGAAAAAAAATGTCAATTGCCAAAAAAAAAGAAAAAACATGTTATAATGAAAGTGCCTGTTTCATCTCATTCGAAGACATGTAAAAAAAAAGTTGAAAAAAATATATCATGTTAAAAAAAATAAAAAAAAGTTAAAAAAAAACTTCGAAAAAAAAGTTCAAAAAAATGGGGGGAGGGGGCCAAAAAGTTGGGGGGGTGGGGGCACCTTTCGAGTTTGGGGAAAGGGGACCTTTGGGGGGTTGAGGTCTCTAGTGGTTAGGGTAGTTTGTGCTTATGATCCTTGATGGTTCGTACTCACACACACCTTACTACTTGATTTTGCAAGTATTTCTAATGTTTGTTCTGAGTTTTATTATTAAAATTCTGTTCTTGCAATCTACATCTCTCTTAGTATCAACTTTTTAGTATACTATAACATTAAACTCTATATAAAATTGACAATACTGTTCAAACACCACTTGTGTATTATACAGAACACATCGAAGAAGTAAAGCTAGGTCAAGTCATAAGACCATTTTATCATCGTTAACCATTTCCATAGATTGATTTTGTTCCACATTTATAATAAATAAGCTCTTAGTTAACAGCCCCGAGGGGTTACCTTAAGTGATAATCACCAATTCGCAAATGCTATACCGTTTTGTTTTTGCAATTAGAGTTAGCTTTAGCAGCGACACATTCCTAACAAACTAGTCTTGACTAAAGGCCCTTGTCCAATAATCAGTTTAACCCTTTTTTTCTCCACCTTCATACAATCCAATTCGCAAATGCTATCTAGCTCTGTTTTTTTCCCTATTATTCAATTAATATCGTTCGTTTAGTCCAATTCGCAAATGCTATATCCTTTTTTCTCCACCTTCATACGATCCAATTCGCAAATGCTATCTAGCTCTGGTTTTTTCCCTATTATTCAAGTAAAATCGTTCGTACAGTCCAATTCGCGAATCCCTTATCCCTTTTTGCAAATGTCAATCAAACAATTCTGATTGTAGCATCCAATTTTTAGGCAAGCAAAAGAATTCCATGTGTACTTTCAATCAATAGCAAAAACCAGTCTGATTGCGTCCAAAAACCAGTCTGATTGTCTTATACAATCTCGAGTATGCTCTCAAAACGTGTTTGACCACCTTATAGGTAAAGGATTGCTCGCTTTTTGCAATGTGCACGTGAAACTGTACTGCATATTCTTGTAGGCGGGAAATCAGCACCTAGGTTACTACTATCGTGACGAGTGTGATCTGAACAAGGCCTATAAGCCTAGAAGGTATTATATCTAGCCAAGCCTTTCGGAGGTTCTCGGCAACATTTGGAGTCGTTACTAAACATAGTTTGCGAACAGGCTATACCAACTTCTGGATACAGGTGTGCATGCTGTGTATCAGCATAGATGATTCAATAGATTGAATACATTATTCTTCTCCTTGACCATTTACGAAACAGTTTTCTCTGTTGTATCTTTTCTTCTCGATTTTCACCGGTAGACATAAAAAAAAGCCGAAATAATATCGTCTTCGATATTTATGTTTCGATTTTCGATATCAATATTTGGTGCGATATTTCGAAATCGATATTCAGTATTGCCAACACTAGTCAAAAGGTTGTAGGGTAACTGTGGTTTCATATTGGCTAAGAACGCCTATCATACTGGTCTGGTTAATATCCATAAGAATGCAGACTTGGTTTCTGATAGGCGGGTTATTTTTGCTTGACCAATCACAGACCGTTTTACATCCTTTTGTTGAGTAGCTGGTTACGGAAAGACAATGTGAAACCACTGTAGTCGTAGAAACTCTAATAGTTCTATTACACGTAATGCAACATCGTTCTATTCTGGATTGGCTATAATTTTTCGCTGCAGATAAAAAATGAATTATTCACTAATGATTAGTCCAACCCTTCAAATTTATAAGCTAGGCCTATTTTTTATGGTGTGAACAGTAAAATTTGAAGATAGATTGGAAACATTACAGCGCTCTCTATCTGAGTTTGGTATAAAAAGCGTATGAATTAAAGAAACGCGGAATATACATTTATCTGTTCAATTTATTCCTTCAGAATTACCCAGGGGCACTTCTTTTAGTAATTTCTTTAAGTAAGAAGACGTTGATATTGTGACAAGAGAATCATCTTGTATCTTGATGCAAAAATGAAAGATGTATCTTAGCGTTGGCTGCAGGCTCAATTTTCACGGACGCCGCAGACCTCTGCCCGCAATGGAAACTAATACTGCTTAAAAGTTAAATCCCTAAAGTTGGTAAATCTTCTAGTTGAGTGTAAAATTCGTCTCCATGGAAAACCTACCTATTTAAAAAAGGTAAGTATTTTATGTTATAGTAATTGGAATAAAATACCTATCAGTAGAAAGGCCTCATTAGGTCCCACGACTCACCCCTGCTGCCACCTACAACTTTTTTTACATAATTTATGCATGTTTTTATGGTTTTTCTCAGTGAGAATGAAAAAACAGAATTTATGGATGTCAACAGCAATTCATGTCTGTTTTATGGTTTTTGTCAGTGAGAATGAAAAAACAGGAACTTTCTCACATTTATGGATGTCAACAGCAATTTATGTCTGTTGTATGTCTTTAGGCGAACCTAACCTGAGTAATTGATTTACATAATCGGCGGGGAAATTATTGATTCACGAAGGGGAATTAAGAAACAAACATGGCTTCTTTGATCTTTAGACTAACCTAACCTGAGAAATTGATTTACATAATCGCTAGGGGAATATATTGATTCACGAAGGGGGAATTAAGAAACATTATGACTTTCCTTAATCTTAGGTCTGAGGGATAAAAGGTCCTTAGGTCAGAGAGAAAAATTAATATTCTATTTTTAAATAGGACTTCATTGATATTTACTGTTAGGGGTTAGAAATTACATCAATTGTTATCTTGAAATTATGCGGGGGGCCAAAGAGATAGAAATTCTATTTTTAAATACGGCTTCACTGAGCTTTAAGTCGGAGAGATAAATTGATATTCTAACGAAACCTTAATAGTGTAGCTAGGAACATTTATGAGATGAAGAGATTAACGTAGGAAAGGGTTTCCTAGACATTTGAAATGTGAAAGCACAGAGATGCCAAAAACAAAAGGAACACGCTGAAGTTACGATTAGGGATTATTTGGGCGAAACCGTTTTAGGGAATTATTTCGGCGAAACAGTTAGAGACATTTTAAAAGATGATTTAAAAGATGATTTTTAGAAGAGGGTTTGAGGGTGAAACTCTGTGGTCGTCATAATACACAAGTTCCATTTGCACAGTGTTGTGAGGTCCCCTACCACAACCCCAAAGAGTCCTCATACCCTACCCCGACCCAAAGGGCTCCGATCCCCATACCCCAATCCCGAAGGAACCCCCCGGTCCCCAAAGGTTCCCCGGGCTCCCACCCGGCCCCCCAGACCCCCAAAGGCCCTCCATTGGCCCCCAAAGGGCCCCCTCCCTCTCCCTCCCTCTCCTCCCCCCTCCTCACCTTTCCCTCCCCCTCCCCTCCTCCCCTCCTCTCCCCTCCTCCCCTTCCCCTCCCCTTCCCTCCCCCATTTTTTAATATTTTTTTTGTGCATTGAGACACAGAAGGACTCAAAGGTCCCCCCAAGCTCCCAAAGGACCACCCGGCCCGCAAGGCCCCCCCCAGACCCTCAAAGGCCCACCCCCGGCCCCGGCTTTTGTTGATGTGTGTTGTCTGAAACCTATGATTTGGGGTGTATGGGTTGCTATTTTTGACTTTTCTGAGTTGGATTTCTTAGTCTTTCATAGGTATGTGTTGTCTGAAACCTATGATTTGGAATGGGTGGTTTGCTATTTTTGACTTTTCTGAGCTGGATTTCTTAGCCTTTCATAGGTGTGTGCTGTCAGAAAATTATGATTTGGGATGTGTAGTTTGCTATCTGGACTTTTCAGAGCTAGGATTCTTAGTCACTCATATGTGTTTGTTGTCTGAAACTTCTAGTTTGGGATGAGTAGTTTTATTTTTCGTAATTTTATTATATAGTATTTAAAAGAATAAAGTATGTGAATTATTTAATAAAGTTATTATATGGTAAATGTAAATTAATATTTCGTGATTTTCTGAGCTAGATTTCTTAGTCCCTCGTAGGTGTTTGGTTTCTGAAACCTATAGTTTGTGATGTATAGTTTGCTATTTTTGACTTTTCTGAGCTAGGTTTTTTAGCCTTTCATAGGTGTGTGTTGTCAGAAACTTATGATTTGGGATATGTAAATTACTATTTTTGACTTTTCTGAGCTAGATTTCTTAGCCTTTCATAGGTGTTTGTTGTCTGAAACCTATAGGTTGGGATGAGTAGTTTGCTTTTGGACTTTTCAGAGCTGGATTTCTTAGCCTTTCGTGGGTGTGTGTTGACTGAAACTTATGATTTGGGATATGTAAATTACTATTTCGGGCTTTTCTAAGCTAGATTTCTTAGTCTTTCGTTGGTTTGTGTTGTCTGAAAACCATGATTTGGGATTTTTAGTTTTGCTTTTTGGACTTTTCAGAGCTAAGATTCTTAGTCCCTCATAGGTGTTTGTTGTCTGAAATCTATAGTTTGGGATGAGTAGTTTGCTATTTCAGGCTTTTCTGAGCTAAGGATTATTAGTATATCATAGGTGTGTGTTGCCTGAAACTTATGACTTGAGGTGTCTAATTTGCTATTTCAGGCCTTTCTGAGCTATGGTTTCACAGTATTTCGTAGATGAATGTTGTCTGAAACTTATGATTTGGGATATGTAAATTACTATTTCGGGCTTTTCTAAGTTAGATTTCTTAGTCGTTCGTTGGTGTGTTGACTGAAACCTATGATTTGGGATATAAGGTTCTTAGTCTTTCGTTGGTGTGTGTTGTCTGAAACCTATGATTTGGGATTTGTAGTTTGCTTTTTGGACTTTTCAGAGCTAGGATTCATAGTCACTCAAAGGTGTTTGTTGTCTGAAACCTATACTTTGGGATGAGTAGTTTGCTATTTCAGGCTTTTCTGAGCTAAGTTTTCTTAGTATTTCGTAGGTGTGTGTTGTCTGGAACTTATGACTTGAGGTGTCTAATTTGCTATTTCAGGCCTTTCTGAGCTAAGGTTTCATAGTATTTCGTAGGTGAATGTTGTCTGAAACTTATGATTTGGGATATGTAAATTACTATTTCGGGCTTTTCAGAGCTAGGATTCTTAGTCCATCCAATTTAAAATTTTCTCAATGAAGTGAAGAAAAGTTCAAGTTCTCTACTGAACTTTACCAAAGAACACAATTCAATTCTAATTTCTCCAGAGAAAATAAAAATTTTCCACTTAAGTTCTTTATTTCACAAAGACATAAAGAAATTTAAAGTTCAATTCTAAATTTTTCGGTGGAAGATTGAAAAAGTAATGCCATACTTGTGAATATTTTCCCGGAAGATAAAAAGTTCTAGTTCAATTTAAAATTTTCGCAACGAAGTGAAGAAAAGTTCAAGATCTCTTCGGAATTTTACCAAAGAACACAATTCAATTCTAATTTCTCCAGAGAAAATTAAAATCTTCCACTTCAGTTCTTTATTTCACAAGGATATAAAGATAGTTAAAGTTCATTTCTAAATTTTTCGGTGGGAGAGAAAAAGTAAGATCATACATGTGAATATTTTCCTTTAACATCAAAAGTTCTATTTTAATTTAAAATTTCCTCAACGAAGTGAAGAAAAGTTCAAGTTCTCTACTGAATTTTAAAAAAGAACACAATTCAATTCTAATTTCTACAGAGAAAATAAAAATCTTCCACTTAAGTTCTTTATTTCACAAAGACATAAAGAAATTTAAAGTTCAATTCTAATTTTTAGGTGGAAGATAGAAAAAGTAATACCATACTTGTGAATATTTTCACGGAAGATACTTGTGAATATTTTCACGGAAGATAAAAAATTCTAGTTCAATTTAAAATTTTCTCAACGAAGTGAAGAAAAGTTCAAGTTCTCTACTGAATTTTACCAAAGAACACATTCAATTCTAATTTTTTCGGAGAAAATAAAAATCTTACAATTCGTTTCTCTATATCGCAAACACAAAGAAATTCTAAGTTCAATTCTAAATTTTTCGGTGGAAGTTAGAAAAATTAATACCACACCAGTGATTATTTTACCGAAACATAATAAGTTCTATTTCAATTCACAATTTCCTCAACGAAGTGAAGGAAAGTTCAAGTTCTCTTCTGATTTTTTTCAATGAAAAAGAAATTAGTCATTGATCATTTCTATTTTTCCAAATAATATAAAAATTTTCCACTTTAGTTCTGATCTGTCTCGAAGAGATGAAAAATTTAAAATACTGTTCCAAATTTTTCACAGAAGATAAAAAAAGTTCAAGTTCTCTTCGGAATTTTACCAAAGAACACAATTCTATTCTAATTTCTCCAGAGAAAACAAAAATCTTCCACTTCAGTTCTCTATTTCACAAAGACATAAAGAAATTTAAAGTTCGATTCTAAATTTTTCGGTGGAAGATAGAAAAAGTAATACCATACGTGTGAATATTTTCACGGAAGATAAAAAGTTCTAGTTCAATTTTAAATTTTCTCAACGAAGTGAAGAAAAGTTCAAGTTCCCTACTGAATTTTACCAAAGAACACAATTCAATTCTAATTTCTCCAGAGAAAATCAAAATCTTCCATTTCATTTCTTTATTTCACATAGACATAAAGAAATTTAAAGTTCAATTCTAAATTTTCCAATGAAAGATAGATAAAGTAATACCATACTTGTGAATATTTTCCCGGAAGATAAAAAGTTCTAGTTCAATTTAAAATTTTTTTCAACGAAGTGAAGAAAAGTTCAAGTTCTCTTCTGAATTTTACCAGAGAACACAATTCAATTCTAATTTCAACAGATAAAAAAAAAATCTTCCACTTCTGTTCTTTATTTCACAAAGACATAAAGAAATTTAAAGTTCATTTCTAAATTTTTCGGTGGAAGATAGAAAAAGTAATACCATACTTGTGAATATTTTCACGGAAGATAAAAAGTTCTAGTTCAATTTTAAATTTTATCAACGAAGTGAAGAAAAGTTCATGTTCTCTTATGAATTTTACCAAATAACACAATTCAATTCCAATTTATCCAGAGAAAATAAAAATCTTCCACTTAAGTCCTTTATTTCACAAAGACAGAAAGAAATTTAGAGTTCAATTATAAATTTTTCAGTGGAAAGATAGAGAAAGTAATACCATACCTGTGAATATTTTCTAGAAGAGATGAAAAATTTTAAATACTGTTCCAAATTTTTCCCTGAAGATAAAAAATTTCAAGTTCTCTTCAGAGTTTTACCAAAGAACACAGTTCAATTCTAATTTCTCCAGAGAAAACAAAAATCTTCCACTTCAATTCTTTATTTAACAAAGACATAAAGAAATTTAAAGTTCAATTCTAAATTTTTCGGTGGAAGATAAAAAAAGTAATACCACAATTGTGAATATTTTCACGGAAGATAAAAAGTTCTAGTTCAATTTTAGATTTTCTCAACGAAGTGAAGAAAAGTTCAAGTTCCCTACTGAATTTTATCAAAGAACATAATTCAATTCTAATTTCTACAGAGAAAATAAAAATCTTCCTTTTCAGTTCTTTATTTCACACAGACATAAAGAAATTTAAAGTTCAATTCTAAATTTTTCGGTGGAAGATAGAAAAAGTAATACTATACTTGTGAATATTTTCACGGAAGATAAAAAGTTCTAGTTCAATTTAAAATTTTCTCAACGAAGTGAAGAAGAATTAAAGTTCTCTTCTGAATTTTACCAAAGAACACAATTCAATTCTAATTTCAACAGAGAAAATATAAATATTCCAATACAGTTATTTATTTCAAAAAGACATACAGAAATTTAAAGTTCAATTCTAAATTTTTTGGTGGAAGATAGAAAAAGTAATACCATATTTGTGAATATTTTCACGGAAGATAAAAAGTTCTAGTTCAATTTAAAATTTTCTCAACGAAGTGAAGAAAAGTTCATGTTTTCTACTGAATTTTACCAAAGAACACATTTCAATTCTAATTTCTCCAGAGAAAACAAAAATCTTCCACTTAAGTTCTTTATTTTACAAAGACATAAAGAAATTTAGAGTTCAATTATAAATTTTTCGATGGAAGATAGAAAAAGTAATACCATACTTGTGAATATTTTCTCGAAGAGATGAAAAATTTAAAACACTGTTCCAAATTTTTCACAGAAGATAAAAAAGTTCAAGTTCTCTTCTGAATTTTACCAAATAACATAATTCAATTCTAATTTCTCCAGAGAAAACAAAAATCTTACACTTCAGTTCTTTATTTCACAGAAATTTAAAGTTCAATTCTAAATTTTTCGATGGAAGATAGAAAAAGTAATACCATACTTGTGAATATTTTCCCGGAAGATAATAAGTTCTAGTTCAATTTACAATTTTCTCAACGAATTGAAGAAAAGTTCAAGTTCTCTTCTGAACTTTACTAAAGAAAACAATTCAATTCTAATTTCTCCAGAGAAAATAAAAATCTTCCACTTCAGTTTTAAGTTCCACAATGAAATAAAGAAATATAAATCTCTATTCTAAATTTTTAAATGAAAGATAGAAAAAGTAATACTATCATTGTGATTATTTTCCATAAAGATCAAAAATTTCACTTTGTTTATAATTTCTCTTAAATTCAGTTCTGATTTTTCTCAAAGAGATGAAAAATTTTAAGTTCTGTTACAAATTTTTCATAGAATATAGAAAAAGTTATATATTGATTGTGAATATTCAACATGAAGATATGGAACTCCCCTTTAATTCAGAGCTTTTTCGAAGAAGTGCAAAATGTTCAATTTCTCTTATGACTTTTCTTAAAGAATATAAAAAAGTTAGCTCAATTCTTAATTTTACCAATGAAAATGAAAAAACATTACACTTCAGTTCATAATTTATCAAAGACATAAAAAATTTAAATTTCTGTTTTATTTTTTTATGTAGAAGATATGAAAATCTATACTATTATTTTGATTATTTTCAAGTGAAGATAAAAAGTTTATCTTTAATTCCAATTTTCTTAATTTCAGTTCCAATTTTTTGCAAAGAGATGAAAAATTTAAAGTTCAGTTCCAAATTTTTCATAGAAGATAGAAAAAGTTATACATTGATTTTGAATCTTCGACATGAAGATAAGGTGCATCACTTTAATTCTAAGTTTTCTCGAAGAAGTGCAAAATGTTCAAGTTCTCTTCTGAATTTTCTTAAAGAAGTGAAAAAGTTAGCTCAATTCTGAATTTTACCAATGAAAATTAAAAAACCTTCCATTTCAGTTCTGAATTTCTCAAAGACATAACAAATTTAAAGTCCAGATCTAAATTTTTCTGTAGAAGATATGAAAAGTTATACTAGGATTGTGTTTATTTTACAGTAAAGATAAAAAGTTTCACTTTAATTCTAATTTTCTTAAATTCAGTTCCGATTTTTTGCAAAGAGATGAAAAATTTAAAGTTCTGTTCCAAATTTGTCATAGAAGATAGAAAAAGTTATACATTGATTTTGAATCTTCGACATGAAGATAAGGTGCATCACTTTAATACTGAGTTTTCTCGAAGAAGTGCAAAATGTTCAAGTTCTCTTCTGAATTTTCTTAAATAAAATAAAAAAGTTAATTAAATTCTGAATTTTACCAATGAAAATGAAAAAAGCTTCTACTTTAGTTCTTAATTTATCAAAGACATATAAAATTCAAATTTCTCTTCTAATTTTTACATAAAAATAAAAAGGTTCCGCTTCAGTTCTGGCTTTTTCTCAAAGAGATGAAAAATTTAAAGTTCTATTCTAATTTTAAATTAAATTTTAGTTCCTTTGTCTTATGAATTTACCCATCAAATTTTTTAATTAGAAAATAAGGGACTCCTTCTATTATTAAAGACATTCGTTCAAACTGGTTAATCTAAGACCAACAACCATAGGTTAGGTATAAATAAATATTAATAAATAAATAGAAACATTTCTACATGTTTATACTCGGTTAGGTTAAATTGTATCGAGCTCTCTGTTTAAGGTAACCTAACCTAACCTAACTTAAACATGTAGAAATGTTTCTATTTATTTATTAATATTTATTTATACCTAACCTAACCTATTGTTTTGGAGGTTAGATGAACGAGTTTGAACGATTTTTCAAATCAATGTATAACATTGATTTCAAAATCAATGTATAACTTTTTCTATCTTCTAATGAAAAATTTGGCACAGAACTTTAAATTTTTCATCTCTTTGCAAAAAATCGGAACTGAATTTAAGAAAATTATAATTAAAGTGAAACTTTTTATCTTCACTGGAAAATAATCACAATCATAGTAAATCTTTTCCTATCTTCTACAGAAAAATTTAGAACTGAACTTTAAATTTTTTATGTCTTTGAGAAATTATGAACTGAAATGGAAGGTTTTTTCATTTTCATTCGTAAAATTCAGAATTAAGCTAACTTTTTTCTCTTCTTTAAGAAAATTTAGAAGAGAAATTGAAAATTTTACACTTCTTCGAGAAAGCTCTGAATTAAAGTGGAGTTCCTTATCTTCATGTTGAATATTCACAATCAATGTATAACTTTGTCTATCTTCTATTAAAAATTTGGAACAGAACTTTAAATTTTTCATCTCATTGAGAAAAATCAGAACTGAATTTAAGAAAAATTATAAATAAAGTGAAACTTTTGATCTTCATGGAAAATTATCACAATCATAGCATTACTTTTTCTATCTTTCATCTAAAAATTTTGAATAGAACTTTAAATTTCTTTATTTCATTGTGGAACTTAAAACTGAAGTGGAAGATTTTCATTTTCTCTGGAGAAATTAGAATTGAAGTGTGTTCTTTGCTAAAATTCCAAATAGAACTTGAACTCTTCTTCGCTTCGTTGCGAACATTGTAAATTGAACTAGAACTTCTCATCGCCCATGAAAATATTCACAAGTATAGTGTTAATTTTTCCATCTTCCATCGAATAATTTAGAATTGAACTCTAAATTTCTTTATGTCTGTGTGAAACAAAGAACTTAAGTGGCATATTTTTGTTTTCTCTGGAGACATTAGAATTGAATTATGTTCTTTGGTTAAATTACGAAGAGAACTTCAACTTTTTTATCTTTTGGGAAAAATTTGGAACAGTATTTTAAATTTTTCATCTCTACTAGAAAATATTCACAAGTATGGTATTACTTTTTCTATCTTCCATCGAAAAATTTAGAATTGAACTCTAAATTTCTTTATGTCTTTGTAAAATAAAGAACTTAAGTGGAAGATTTTTGTTTTCTCTGGAGAAATTAGAATTGAATTGTGTTCTTTGGTAAAATTCAGTAGAGAACTTGAACTTTTCTTCACTTCGTTGACAAAATTTTAAATTGAACTATAACTTTTTATCGTCCGTGAAAATATTCAAAAGTATGGTATAACTTTTTCTATCTTCAACCGAAAAATTTAGAATTTAATATTAAATTTATTTATGTATTTGAGAAATAGATAAATGAATTGTAAGATTTTTATATTCTATGTTTAAATTATAATTTAAGTTTGTTCAGTGTAAAAGTTCATAATATAACTTTAATTCTTCTTCACTTCGTTGAGAAAATTTAAAATTGAAGTAGAACTTTTTATCTTCCGGGAAAATATTCACACGTATGGTATTACTTTTTCTATCTTCCACTGAAAAATTTAGAAATTAACTTTAAATTTCTTTATGTCCGTGTGAAATAAAGAACTGAAGTGGAAGATTTTTATTTTCTCTGGATAAATTAGAACTGAATTGTGTTCTTTGGTAAAATTCAGTAGAGAACTTGAACTTTTCTTCACTTCGTTGAGAAAATTTAAAATTGAACCAGACCTATTTATCTTCCGTGAAAATATTCACGAGTATGGTATTACTTTTTCTATCTTCCACTGAAAAATTTAGAATTGAACTCTAACACTTATTCGTATGGTATTACTTTTCTCTATCTTCACTCGAACATTTGCGCCTATGACTTTATATTTAACTATGTCCTGTTGAACTAATGACTTATGGTGGAAGGATTATATTGTCACTTATGACATCCGGAAGGTATAGTGTTCTTTGGGAGCTTCCTTTAGTGAAAATTCACTTTTTATATGCTTTGAAAAAATTAAGTGCAACATTTTAATTTTTTCATCTTTTCGAGACAGATCTGAACTAAAGTGGAAATTTTTTATATTATTTGGAAGAATAGAAAAGATCAATGACTAATTTCTTTTTCATTGAGAAAATTCAGAATAGAACTCGATCTTTCCTTTACTTCGTTGAGAATATTTTAAATTGAACTAGAACTTTTTATCTTCCGTGAAAATATTCACAAGTATGGTATTTCTTTTTCTATCTTCCACCGAAAAATTTAGAATTGAACTTTTAATTTCTTTATGTCTTTGCGAAATAAAGAACTTTAGTGGAAGATTTTTATTTTCTCTGGAGAAATTAGAATTGAATGTGTTCTTTGGTAAAATTCAGTAGAGAACTTGAACTTTTCTTCACTTCGTTGAGAAAATTTTAAATTGAACTAGAACTTTTTATCATCCGTGAAAATATTCACAAGTATCTTCCGTGAAAATATTCACAAGTATGGTATTACTTTTTCTATCTTCCACCGAAAAATTAGAATTGAACTTTAAATTTCTTTATGTCTTTGTGAAATAAAGAACTTAAGTGGAAGATTTTTATTTTCTCTGTAGAAATTAGAATTGAATTGTATTCTTTTTTAAAATTCAGTAGAGAACTTGAATTTTTCTTCACTTCGTTGAGAAAATTTTAAATTGAACTAGAAATTTTTATCTTCCGTGAAAATATTCACAGGTATGGTATTACTTTTTCTATCTTCCACCGAAAAATTTAGAATTGAACTTTAAATTTCTTTATGTCTTTGTGAAATAAAGAACTTAAGAGGAAGATTTTAATTTTCTCTGGAGAAATTAGAATTTAATTGTGTTCTTTGGTAAAATTCCGAAGAGATCTTGAACTTTTCTTCACTTCGTTGCGAAAATTTTAAATTGAACTAGAACTTTTTATCTTCCGGGAAAATATTCACAAGTATGGCATTACTTTTTCAATCTTCCACCGAAAAATTTAAAATTGAACTTTAAATTTCTTTATGTCTTTGTGAAATAAAGAACTTAAGTGGAAAATTTTTATTTTCTCTGGAGAAATTAGAATTGAATTGTGTTCTTTGGTAAAATTCAGTAGAGAACTTGAACTTTTCTTCACTTCATTGAGAAAATTTTAAATTGGATGGACTAAGAATCCTAGCTCTGAAAAGCCCGAAATAGTAATTTATATATCCCAAATCATAAGTTTCAGACAGCATTCATCTACGAAATACTCTGAAACCTTAGCTCAGAAAGGTCTGAAATAGCAAATTACACACCTCAAACTATAGGTTTCAGACAAAAAAACCTATGAGGGACTATGAATTCTAGCTCTGAAAAGTCCAACAAGCAAACTATAACTCCCAAATCATAGGTTTCAGACAACACATACCAACGAAAGACTAAGAACCTTATATCCCAAATCATAGGTTTCAGTCAACACACACCCACGAGAGACTAAGAAAGCTAACTTAGAAAATGCCGAAATAGTAAATTACATATACCAAATCATAAGTTTCAGACAACATTCACCTACGAAATACTATGAAACCTTATCTCAGAAAGTCCTGAAATATCAAATTAGACACCTCAAATCATAAGTTTCAGACAACACACGCCTACGAAATACTAAGAAACCTTAGCTCAGAAAAGCCTGAAATAGCAAACTACTTATCCCAAACTATAGGTTTTAGACAACATACGATTATGAGGGACTAAGAATCTTATCTCTGAAAAGTCCAAAAATCAAAACTACAAATCCCAAATCATATGTTTCAGACAACACACACCAATGAAAGACTAAGAAATCTAGCTTAGAAAAGCCCGAAACAGTAATTTACATATCCTAAATCATAAGTTTCTGACAACACACACCCATGAAAGGCTAAGAAATGCAGCTCTGAAAAGTCCAAAAGCAAACTACTCATCCCAAACTATAGGTTTCAGACAACAAACACCTATGAAAGGCTAAGAAATCTAGCTCGGAAAAGTCAAAAATAGTAATTTACTAATCACAAATCATAAGTTTCTGACAACACAAACCTATGAAAGGCTAAAAAACCTAGCTCTGAAAAGTCAAAAATAGCAAACTACTCATCCCAAACTAGAGGTTTCAGACCACAAAAACCTATGAGGGACTAAGAAATGTAGCTGAGAAAAGCCCGAAATAGCAATTTAAATATCCCAAATCATAATTTTCTGACAACATTCACCTACGATATACTAGTAAAGCCTAGCTCATAAAAGTCTGAAATAGCAAACTACTCATCCCAAACTAGAAGTTTCAGACAACAAACACCTATGAGAGACTAAGAATCCTAGCTCTGAAAAGTCCAAATAGCAAACTACACATCCCAAATCATAATTTTCTGACAGCACACACCTATGAATGGCTAAGAAATCCAGCTCAGAAAAGTCAAAAATATCAAACCATCCATCCCAAATCATAGGTTTCAGACAACACATACCTATGAAAGACTAAGATACACCCATACACCCCAAATCATAGGTTTCAGACAACATACATCAACGAAAGACGGGGCCCGGGGAGGGCCTTTGAGGGCCTGGGGGGACCCTTGAGGGCCGGGTGGTCCTTTGGGAGCTTGGGGGGACCTTTGAGTCCTTCTGTGTCTCAATGCACAAAAAAATATATTAAAAAATGGGGGAGGGAAGGGGGAAGGGTAGGAGGGGATGGGGAGGAGGGAAAGGTGAGGAGGGGGGAGGAGAGGGAGGTGGGCCCTTTGGGGGCCAATGGAGGGCCTTTGGGGGTCTGGGGGGCCGGGTGGGAGCCCGGGGAACCTTTGGGGACCGGGGGGTTCCTTCGGGATTGGGGTATGGGGATCGGAGCCCTTTGGGTCGGGGTAGGGTATGAGGACTCTTTGGGGTTGTGGTAGGGGACCTCACAACACTGTGCAAATGGAACTTGTGTATTATGACGACCACAGAGTTTCACCCTCAAATCCTCTTCTAAAATCATCTTTTAAATCATCTTTTAAAATGTCTCTAACTGTTTCGCCGAAATAATTCCCTAAAACGGTTTCGCCCAAATAATCCCTAATCGTAACTTCAGCGTGTTCCTTTTGTTTTTGGCATCTCTGTGCTTTCACATTTCAAATGTCTAGGAAACCCTTTCCTACGTTAACCTCTTCATCTCATAAATGTTCCTAGCTACACTATTAAGGTTTCATTAGAATATCAATTTATCTCTCAGACTTAAAGCTCAGTGAAGCCGTATTTAAAAATAGAATTTCTATCTCTTTAGCCACCTGCATAATTCCAAGATTACAAGTGATGTCATTTCTAATTCCTAACAGTAAAGATCAATGAAGCCCTATTTAAAAATAGAATATTAATTTTTCTCTCTGACCTAAAGAACGTTTATCCCTCAGACCTAAGATTAAAGAAAGCCATAATGTTTCTTAATTCCCCCTTCGTGAATCAATACATTCCCCTAGCGATTATTTAAATCAATTACTCAGGTTAGGTTAGCCTGAAGATCATTTTAATCACAATCGTTTACTAATTTCCCTTTATGGATAAATAATTTCCCTACCAATTAGGTAAATAAATATTTCCTCTTTGATTCACCTTAAGACATACAAAAGGAATGGAAACTTCATTTGGATTATGCAAATCAAGTTCTCAGGTTAGGTTAGCCTAAAGATCAAAGTAGCCATGTTTGTTTCTTAATTCCCCTTTCGTAAATCAATACATTCTCCCCCACCGATTATGTTAATCAAGTTCTTGGAAATTCACTTCCCCCTCTAGTACTAGATCAATACATTGCCCCTAGTGATTATGTAAATCACCCCCCAATGTCATAAATCAATAAGTCCCCGAGCGATTATGTAAATCACCCCTCATGTCATTACACGTGGCCAAACAACAACAGATCGATTGACCTTGACCCCCATTAGACTCGATCGATAATCCTTGAATAAATTATGTAAAAAAAGTTATAATCCATCAAAGTGAGAAAGTTCGAGCATGTACATTCTCACTGACAAAAACCATAAAACAGACATAAATTGCTGTTGACATCCATAAATGTGAGAAAGTTCCTGTTTTTTCATTCTCACTGACAAAAACCATAAAACAGACATGAATTGCTATTGACATCCATAAATTCTGTTTTTCCATTCTCACTGACAAAAACCATAAAAACATGCATAAATTATGTAAAAAAGTTGTAGGTGGCAGCAGGGGTGAGTCGTGGGACCTCCTGAGGCCTTTCTACTCCTATCTATTACTTTAGCTGTTTCACGTATGCATCTTAAAAAGAGTATCAATAGTATATTATTACCAGTGAATAAACGTTAAACTTTTGTTTAGCTTAGATATAAATTTTGCCAGCCGTAGAAATAAATTTGGCAACACTGATTCAAACCAGAAAAGATCTGAAGATTTGCCCGTGTTACAAGGCAAAGAAACACAGAAAATAAGTGATATACTGTCACTTTGGGCTCTGTGAGTGTCAGACGACTCATGATTGTCTAGTTTGTTTCAAGCTACTTCTTTTAAGTGGGCGGGGGGCGGAGGGGTTTTTCTATACTCCGAATATCAATTCCACACTTGGTTTCTGTTGGCCTCTTCCACCATCTTAAAAACAAAAAAGATAAAATCTCTTGATTTTTTCCTAGATTTCTTATTTCTTTTGTTTGTCGTGGGAAAAAGATCTAAGCCTTCTTCATCGGTTTAATCAGCAAAAATTCTTTCTTTGTTTGTATCCTAATGCTTTAAACTCCTTTCCCTCCCCTAACAACAAAATTGATTAATCTTCAACTAGGGTTTCTCATCCAGTTTAATTTACTTTTTCAAACACTCATCTGCTTTGCCTGGTGATTCCAAATATAAAGACAATCATTAACTTTAATGTTACCCGTCAAATGTTATTAACATAAGAAACTGGATATAATTTTACAAAAAGAAGGAAAACACTCCCAACAGAGGAATGACTGTGACGAAGATTCATATAACAAACAAATACTAGAGGCAAGACGCGTGAACGACGTCTGTCTGCACAGGGGCGGAGTCTGAAGCCTCTAAGAGTGCATTTTTAAGCACTTTTTTTTTTGCGTTTTTATGAAAGGTTCTTGAGATTGCGATAGAGTGGAGGAATTTACTCCCTAACCTACTCTAAATTAGATAAATATATTTGATTTAATCACCTTATGGATTTTGAGGTGGTGAGGACTCCTCTCTTAATGTAGAAATGCTTGGATGCAGAATGAAAGATTATATTCTTGCTTGCATGCGTAGAAATAGGAAGGGGCAGGGACATCCTGCCCTTCGAGGGGCCCGGCCATTAGTTTTGTTAACCGAATTTGCTATAACACTTGGAAGTTATGGTCTTGGAATAAATTTTATCCTCCCCCTGGGACATAAGTAAAGGGGGCACTTTTTTCAGCTCTTTTTTTTCCGGGGGGGGGGAACAATTCTCCTTCTTGAACCGCTGTAATCGAACAGCTAAATGTTTGCACAAAAATAGGTGGGGGGGGGAAAGGATTGAAGAGAAGAATAAGATCCTCCTTACTTTTTAGGATAGTACGCTGAATAGGATAATAAAAATGGTCATAGACAAAAAAAAAAAAAAAAAAAAAAAAGTATATGGGAGGAGCGACATTAAAAACGAAAAGAACATTGTATTGTGAATGAGGGGGCTACCTTTCTTAATTTAAAAGCCTCCACAGGAGCTTCAAGATATTGTAGAAGCTATTCAATCTCAGTATTAAAACACGAGTTATACTTTTGGGCAAAGAGTGGGGAGAGGTCTAGAGGATGGCATCCCCCCCCTAATGTATAAAGTGATTTTGTTTGTTTAAATTTTTAAGGTCACTATTTATTTTCATTTGAAAACGGACTGTTTTTATTATTACATATTTTTATTTTTGTTTACTATTGTATACTCACTGCCGAGATGTTCCATTAATATCATAGGCTTGGTAAATGAGGAAGCTTAGATCTACTTAACACAACTGCCGAATGTAGGACGTGATCTATTGCTATTTCGATAAATCAGGCACGCCTGAATAATTGATTATGGCTTTCTCCCGCTTCCATTTTCTCACGATTATTGTATATCATTAGATTTTTCCGTGGGGTTCTATAACAACGACCTTTGCTTCACGAAGCTTTAATGTCGTATTTTTTTATTTGTAGGGAAAAGAAGGACAACTTGATAGAGCAGCAAAAGAATTAATAAATGGCAGCAGTAGTGTATATTGTAGGCTATTGTGTTTTGCTAGAAAAAATGTGATCTTTGTGCATATCAATGGTCTGAGGCCAAAAATGATTTGAATTTAAACCTAAGACTAGCAGAAATAGTCTAATAATAATTAATATTTTAAACAACTAAGAAATACTATTAATGAATGGATTAAGCCCAGAACGAAAATAGAATAAAATAAATAATTACACGAACCATAAATATAATAGATGCTGATGTAGGAAAAATAAATAATTCTTAAAACATATAGAAACTAAAAATAAATTAGCAGCGAAACTTAAAACGAACAGAAATCACTTCAAAGAGAAGTAAGGTTGCTGCCCTTCTCTTCACTCCGCTTCTAACGGTTATTTTGTCAGGTACTTTTATATTATTGTAATATATGTGTGCTTTGAACAGTGCGATTTAATTTTTATAAACATAGATGAAAATTAAAAATAAAATCAGATCACCATACTAATCAAGATGATTGGAAAGAGCTAATGAAAACGAGCTAATGAGTTTTTAATATATTTTGATTTTAATTCGTTGAAATCTCAGCAATTCAACATTTTATCTAACAGGAATTTTTGATTTCTTAATGTTATAGTTATAAAAGAAAACTGTTTAAAATGTATTTGGCTTTAAGTAAAGCGAAAATGACGCATAGCTTTTAGAAGGTTTAGAGGACGGGATAGGGGGGGGGAAGTAATGCTACTCCTACTTGTATTAATCTGTTTTTTTAAGTGTTTTGTTTTAATTTCTACTGGTTTTAAAATTTATTTGCTTAGCTATATTTATATCTGTTATATTTATCTTTGGTGTGATTATTTATTTTCATTTCGATTCGTTTTGGGTTTCATTTATTCATTGATAGTGATTTCGGGTCGTTTGAAGTTTGAATTGTAATGGTTATTATTATATTACTTTATTTCTGCTCGTCTCAATTGCTTTTCTTTGAAAAAATCTTCTTTCAGATTAAAAAAATAAAGCAATTCCTGTTCGTTTTCGATTGCCGAAGTTTTATTTTCTCGGTTGATATCATGGATATTTTTCCATTGGCTTTGATTGTATTCGACCTAATTATTGCATAAATTTTGTCCAACTTAGAACCAAAGTTTAGGGTGGTTCTTGAAATAAGCTTCTGATTCAACAGCAATATCTAGATAATCAGAGGCTACGCTATAGCATTGCCTATAGTATAGGCCTTACGGCTTCTATATTTTATCATTTATTTATTTTTTTTCCCAGATGCGCTTCATATGGAAGGGGTCGTCGCATAAACTTCAAAGAGGGCTCGTTTGGTCGCACATCGAGAGTTCTAGTGCCTTTTTAAGAGTCAAAAGTGATCGGAGGGCAACTAGCCCCCCACGCCCTTTTTCCCCAAATACATCCGATAAGAATTTTGAGGAGGCCATTTTGTTCAAAATAGTTCATAGATCATACGAAACAAACTCCGGGGTTGACACAACCCCCAGGGCCCAGGGGCAGGCGTTGGAACTTATGCCCTGGGGGCAAATATGGTTCTTATAGAAGGGATGCTTGTATAAACTTCAGAGAGGGCTCATTTGATTGGAAATAGGAAGTTCTAGTTCACTTTTTCAGAGTCAAAAGAGATCGGAGGGCAACTAGTCCCCCACGCCCTTTTCCCCCAAATGCATCAGATAAAAATTTTAAGATAGGCATTTTGTTAAAAATAGTTCAAAGGTCAGATGACAAAACTCCGATGCCAACACAACCACCCAGGGCCTGGAGACAGGCGTTGTAAATTATGCCCTGGGGTTATATAAGGTTCTCATGGAAGAGAGGGCTCATTTGATTGGAAATTGAAGGTTCTAGTTCACTTTTTAAGACTCAAAAGTGATCGAAGGGTGGCTGCTCCCCCCATGCCCTTTTTCTCCAAATACATCCGATAAAAATTTTGAGGTAGCCATTTTGTTAAAAATAGTTCGACGATCATATAACAAAAACTCTGGGGTTGACACAACCCCCCCCAGGACCCGGGGCAGACGTTGTAAGTTATGCCCTGGAGGCAAATATGGTTCTTATAGAAGGGATGCTCATATAAACTTCAGAAAGGGCTCGTTTGATTGAAAATTAAAAGTTTTAGTTCACTTTTTCAGAGTCAAAAGAGTTTAGAAGGCAACTAAACCTCCCCCTAAGCCCTTTTTCTCCAAATGCATCAAATAAAATTTTGAGATAGACATTTTGTTAAAATTACTTCAAAGGTCAGATAAAAAAAAACTTCGATGTCGACACAACCGCCCAGGGCCCGGGGGCAGGCTTGTAATTTATTCCCTGGGGGCATATAAGGTTCTTATAGAAGGGATGCTCCTATAATCTTCAGCGAGGGCTCATTTGATTGGAAATTGAAAGTTCTAGTTCACTTTTTAAGGTCAAATGTGATTGGAGGGCAGGTAGCCCTCCTTCCCCCTCATGCTCTTTTTCCCCAATTTCATTCTATAAAAATTTTGAGGTAGCTATTTTGTTAAAAAATAGCTAAAAACAGGTAGCTATTTTGTTAAAGCTATTTTGTTAAAAATAAGTCAAATATCACATAGCAAAACTCCGGGGTTGATGCAAACCCCAGGGCCAAGGGGCAGGCGTTGTAATTTATGCCCTGGGGGCAAATATGGTTCTTATAGAAGGGATGCTCATATAAACTTCAGAGAGGGCTCATTTGATTGGAAATTAAAAGTTCTAGTTCACTTCTTCAGAGTCAAAAGAGATTAGAGGGCAACTAACTCTCCCTCCCTTCCCCAAATGCATCAGATAAAAATTTTGAAATAGACATTTTGTAAAAATTTCTTCAAAGGTCAGATAACAAAACTCCTATGTCGACACGACCGCCCAGGGCCCGGGGGCAGGCGTTGTAAGTTATGCCCTAGGGTCATATATGGTTCTTATAGAAGGGATGCTCGTATAAACTTAAGCGAGGGCTCGTTTGATTGAAAATTGAAAGTTCTAGTTCACTTTTAAAGAGTCAAAAGAGATCGAACGGCAATTAGGCCCCCACGCCCTTTTTCCCCAAACCCATCCGATCAAAATTTTGACATAACCATTTTGTTAAAAAAAGTTCAAACCTCAGATAATAAAAACTCCGAGGTTGACACCGACTCCCAGACCCTCGGGGCAAGTGTTTTAAGTTATGCCCCGGGGCATATAATTTTGTTTGTGCAAGGAGAAATCGTATAGACTTCAGAAGTGGCTCATTTGATTTGAAATTGAAAGTTTTATTTACCTTTTTATGAGTCAAAAGGTATCGGAGGGCATCTACACCCCCAATGCCCACACACATCCTTTTTTCCCCTATGCATCCGATTAAAAATTCTAAGATTGCTAGTTTGTTTGAAGTAGTCCAACGATCTGTTCGTTGTCAACGAACCCCCCCCCCCGCCCCAGAGCCCGGAGGAAGGGCTGTAACTTATGCTGCGGGGTCATATAAGGTTCTTATGGAAGAGGTGGTCGTATAAACTTTGGAGGGGACTCAAATGACACACACCCCTAGCATTAAATCAGACCCCCTAATATCCTCACATTATCAGCCCAAATGGGAGGAACGCTCTGTATAGCCTACTGCTTTTGAGTGGTTATCCCTTATGTAAAGTTGATAATGTAATTAGTTTTTTCTGTTACTAAGTTTTAGACAATAGAAATTAAAGGTCATAAAGGAAATAAGGTTTTGGTGTTTTATTGTTTTTTTTTAGTTGTGCACTAAGATTAATGAAAACAGGGCCATCCCGGGAAGTTTGTGCACAGTCAGTCCCGCCCACCCCTTAGTATTACCCCCCCCCTTTAGTTTTTTCCCCAAATGCATCATCAAAAATTTTATCAAAATTTTGTAATAGCCATCTTGTTCAAACTAGTCCAAAATTCAAATTACTATAACTTAAAGGTTAAGAAATCCTCCATAGCCCCCGGGGCAAGGATTGTAACTTATGTAAGTTGCCTATTATTAGAATATAAGATTTTTGTGGAAGGGGTGGTTGTATTAACTTTGGAGGGGACTCATTTGATTGGAAATTGAAACTTCTAGTTTTTTTATGAGTCAAACGTTATCAATGGGCAATTAGCCCACGACCCACTTTTTCAAAGAGCATAATTTTTGTCAAAAAAATTTTGAAAAGTTCTTTTTTTTTGTTAAAAAAAAGTTCAAAGGCCAAACAACTATGCTTATGGGGTTGAGCCCCCCGCCCCCAACCCCGGGGAAATGGTTCTGAGTTACGGAACTTACTTATTGTTACTTTGACAGTTTGTTTAATTCAATACTTGGGTTTAGTGATTTACGTGACAACTTCGATTTACGGTGCAAGTGCTATAAGTTATACAAGTTGCTTATTGTTAATTTGATACCTTGTTCACTTTTATACTTTCTTTACTTTGCTATTTTTAACTTTGATATTGATACTTTGATGAACATTTGATGTAGAAAAAAGTTTGATTTTGAAATAAGGAATTTTTAAAAACTTGAAACTGTTTGCAATCAAAAACAAACAAAAATTAATTCAAAAAAACTTTCCGACAAAGAAGTTTTTCAAAGAAAAGTAAAGGCCATTTTAAACTTAAGATCAGCAGATACAAATACCTGTTAAAATTCAAACTCAAAACGACCAGAACTTACTATTAAAGAGTAAATGAAACCCAAAACGTACAGGAATTAAATAAACAATCATAGCAAAAAAAAAACATACACCAAGCAATAATATAAATGAATAAATAAATCTTACAGCGAGTAATGCTTAGGTTGAATATGCAAATCAAGCTTAAAAAAAATAAATATTTTGCTACTGAAGTATAAACGAAACCCAAAACAAACAGAAATTAAATAAACAATATTACAAATATTTTCTTTTCCAGTTCCTACAGCATTGAAAATGGAAATAAAATTAAAGTGAAATAAAATCTTGAACTGATGGATCTTTTAAGAATTAATATCGTTATATATCAAATTTTTGATTTGATTTTGTTTATCTTTTCAATATGGTTTAAGACAAATATAGTTTCGTGCTGTTGCAGCACTAAGCCGTCCGAGACTAACACAGCTACGCATGCTGCTTCTCCCATCCTAGTCGGTTCAAATCCTCGCTCTTTACACCCTCCCAAGAAGTTCCCATTTCCCTTAAATCTTTCCTTGCGACATCCTCCCACTCTATTCGGGCGCGACCTGCTTTTTGTTTGAGTAGAAAGGGGGGTCCGACTCGTGACAGCACCACGTGGTTTATGGTTTTCTCACTGAGAATGAAAAAACAGGAATTTTCTCACTTGAAAAAACATTAATTTTCTCACTTTGATGGATGTTTTCTTGGACGGTTATGTGTGTTGGTCAATTTATTTGAGGTTTTTCATGAATGTCAACGTTAATTCATGTCTGTTTTATGGTTTTTGTCAGTGAGAATGAAAAAACAGGAACTTTCTCACATTTATGGATGTTAACATCAAGTTTTGTATGTTTTATTGTTTTTGTCACTAAGAATGTAAAAACAGGAATTTTATAACATTGATGGTTGTTTTCTTGGATGTTTATGTGTGTTGGTCACTTTATTTGATGTTTTTCATTTATGTCAACAACAATTCATGTATGTTTTACGGTTCGTTGTCAGTGAAAATGAAAAATCAGGAACTTTATCACATTTATGGATGTCAACCGCAATTTATGTCTGTTTTATGGTTCGTTGTCAGTGAGAATGAAAAAACAGGAATTTTCTCACTGATGGATGTTTCAAGGTCGATTTATTTGCTGTTGTTTGTCCAGGTGTAATGACAATGGGGTGATTTACATAATCGGTGGGGGAAATATTGGTTCACGAAAGGGGAATTAAGAAACAAACATGGCTTCATTGTTGTTTGGCTAACCTAACCTGAGAAATTGATTTACATAATGGGTGGGGGAGAATGTATTGATTTACGAAAGGGGGATTGATAACCAAACATGGATTCTTTGATCTTTAGGCTAACCTAACCTGAGAACATGATTTAAATAATCGCTATGGGAATGTATTGATTCACGAAGGGGGAATTAAGAAACATTATGGTTTCTTTAATCTTTAGGCCCGAGGGATTTATTTATTATTTTATGTTTTTCATGGATGTCAACAGTAATTCATGTCTGTTTTATAATTTTTGTCAGTGAGAATGAAAAAACAGGAATTTTCTCACTTGAAAAAACATGAATTTTCTCACATTGATGGTTGTTTCTTGGGTGGTTATGTGTGTTGTTCAATTTATTTGATGTTTTTCATGGATGTCAACAGCAATTCATGTCTGTTTTATGGTTTTTGTCAGTGAGAATGAAAAAACAGGAACTTTCTCATATTTATGGATGTTAACAACAATTTATGTCTGTTTTATGGTTTTTGTCTGTGAGAATGAAAAAACAGGAACTTTATTACATTTATGGATGTCAAAAGCAATTTATGTCTGTTTTATGGTTTTTGTCAGTGAGAATGTACATGCTCGAACTTTCTCACTTTGATGGATTATAACTTTTTTTACATAATTTATTCAAGGATTATCGATCGAGTCTAAAGGGGGTCAAGGTCAATCTATCTGTTGTTGTTTGGCCACGTGTAATGACATGAAGGGTGATTTACATAATCGCTCGGGGAATTATTGATTTATGACATGGGGGGTGATTTACATAATCACTAAGGGCAATGCATTGATCTAGTACTCGAGGGGGAAGTGAATTTCCGAGAACTTGATTTACATAATCGGTGGGGGAGAATGTATTGATTTACGAAAGGGGAATTAAGAAACAAACATGTCTTCTTTGATCTTTAGGCTAACCTAACCTGAGAACTTGATTTACATAATCTGCGGGGGAATTACTGATTCACGAAAGGGGAATTAAGAAACAAACATGGCTTCTTTGATCTTTAGGCTAAACTAACCTGAGAAATTGATTTACATAATCGGCGGGGGAATTATTGATTCACGAAGGGGAATTAAGAAACAAACATGGCTTCTTTGATCTTTAGGCTAAACTAACCTGAGAAATTGATTTACATAATCGCTAGGGGAATGTATTGATTCACGAAGGGGGAATTAAGAAACATTATGGCTTTCTTTAATCTTAGGGTGAGGGATAAACGTTCTTTAGGTCAGAGAGAAAAATTAATATTCTATTTTTAAATAGGGCTTCATTGATCTTTACTGTCAGGAATTAGAAATGACATCACTTGTTATCTTGGAATTATGCGGGAGTCTAAAGAGATAGAAATTCTATTTTTAAATACGGCTTCACTGAGCTTTAAGTCGGAGAGATAAATTGATATTCTAACGAAACCTTAATAGTGTAGCTAGGAACATTTATGAGATAAAGAGATTGACGTAGGAAAGGGTTTCCTGGAAGTTTCAAATGTGACAGCGCAGGGATGCCAAAAACAAAAGGAACACGCTGAGATTACGTTTCGGGATTATTTGGGTGAAACGGTTTTAGACATTTTAGAGAATTATTTCAGCGAAACAGTTAGAGACATTTTAAAAGATGATCTTAGAAAAGGTTTTAGAAGAGGTTTTGAGTGTGGTCGTTATAATACACAAGTTCTATTTGAACAGTGTCGTGAGGTCCTCTACCCCAATCCCAAAGGGCCCCGGTCCCCCTAATGCCCATCGAGCCCCCAAAGACTACCGGAACCCCATCCCCCCCCCATTTTTATAAAAAAATATCTGAATTTTGTTAACATGGTATTTTTCTAACTTTCTACGTATCTTAAAATTACATGAAATATGCTTACGGCTCTACCAATCGTACACTTCGCTTGTTCATAGACACGACGTGGCTTTCCCACTGGTACTCTATGACAGGTTATCGACACTACCTAGTTTATTGCGTGCATTAAATCAGTATTTTTTTACGCAGTGGAAGGATAAACACACAATTCATATCTGTAAAAAAGTGAAGATGAATTATTCGACGAAAGCATGTGCACATGAAAAAATCATTGTCGTGTTGAATGCTGACAAGGAAAAATACATGAACTATGAAACGAGTGCAAGTGGTAACACTATTGGAAATGTATGCATGCGTTGTCATGACAGCGAGAAGTTAGATTTCTTTGGAGTACCCAAGAATTTCAATCTTCTAAACGGGGGATATGCGGAAGTAACATTACCAGAGAAATTAGTGCTCAAAGAGAATGCAAACTTAAAAATAATTGTCGATGATCGGGGACAACTCTTTGCTACCGTTGCTGGTAACATATTACCTGTTGATACATCCTATCATCATATTTCCGGTATTAGTATTTTAAACAGAACAAGAAGAAGACAGGCATACTCCTGTAATAGTGTCATTAATCATATCTTGTCAATATGTCGAAACTGCTATCTTTGTAAAAATAATGTGACAATAGACAGTGAAATCGCAGGCAGAATAAAAAGGACATTAGCAGACAATATCATCAATGAATATAAAGATCAATTGACGGAAAGTGAAGCGCAAGTTGTACTAATAATGTATAATAATGTATTTAACGTATTTTTATATTAATATTCTACATGTCGTTATTTCATTAAAAATATCTTATGCATTCGATTCATTATTATTAGGGTATGCTAGAATGTCAAACGTTCAGAATATCTATTAAAAAGGTCAGAGATGTAAGAAAAAGAATTTTAGAGATAAAGATACTACTAGCAGGCTCAATTTTTCATAGAAGATAGAAAAGTTCAAGATCTCTTCTGAATTATACCAAAGAAAACAATTTAATTCTAATTTCACCAGAGAAAATAAAAAGCTTTCACTTCAGTTTTAAGTTCACCAAGACATAAAAAATTTAAAGTTCACTTCTAAATTTTTCCATAGAAGATAGGAAAAGTTATACTATGATTGTGATTATTTTCCATGAAGATAAAAAGTTTCATTTTAATTCTAAATTTTCTTAAATTCAATTCCGACCTTTCTCAAAGAGTCAAATTCAAAGTTCTATTCCAAATATTTTCCCGAATGAAGAAAAGTTCAACTTCGATTCTGAATTTCCTCAATAAAAATGAAATAAGTTATTGGTCGTTTCTATTTTCCCAAAATAATATAAAAATGTTCCACTTCGGTTCAGATTTCTGTCAAAAAGATGAAAAAATTTTAAATTCTCTTCCAAATTTTTCATTGAAGATAGAAAAGTTCAAATTCTCTTCTTAATTATACCAGATAACTTAATTCAATTCTAGTTTCACCAGAGAAAATCAAAAGCTTCCACATCAGTGTTAAGTTCACCAAGACATAAAAAATTTAAGTTCAGTTCTAAATTTTTCCATGGAAGATAGGAAAAGTTATACTATTCTTATCGCTATCTTTCCGGTGTTAGCATTCGAATGAAAGCAAAGGGAAAAAGAAGACATGCATACAGCTGCACCAACATCATAAATCATATCTTGTCAATGTGTCAAAACTGCTATCTATGTGAAACTAATGTGACAATAGACAGTGAAATTGCAGGCAAAATAAAAAGGACATTAGCAGACAATATCATCAATGAATATAAAGATGAATTGACGGAAAGTGATGCGCAAGTGTACTAATAATGTATAATAATGTATTTAACATTTATTTATATTAATATTCTACATGTCGTTATTTCGTTAAAAATATCTTATGCATTATTTTGTTAAGTGTTCATCATTTTTAGGATATGCTAGAACGTCAAACGTTCAGAAAATCTATTAAAAAGGTCAGAGATGTAAGAAAAAGAATTTAAGGATAATGATACTACTAGCAGGAAAAGTTTTTCAGAGAAGATAGAGAAGTTAAAGTTCTTTTCTGAATTTTACCAAAGAACACAATTCAATTCCAATTTCACCAAAGAAAATAAAAAGCTTACACTTCAGTTTTAAGTTCACCAAGACATAAAAAATTTAAAGTTCACTTCTAAATTTTTCCGTAGAAGATAGGAAAAGTTATACTATGATTGTGATTATTTTCTATGAAGATAAAAAGTTTCACTTTAATTCTAAATTTTCTTAAATTCAATTCCAACCTTTCACAAAGAGTCAAATTTAAAGTTCTGTTCCAAATATTTCCCCGGAAGAAGAAAAGTTCAACTTCGATTCTGAATTTTCTCAATGAAAATGAAATAAGTTATTGATCAATTCTATATTCCCAAAATAATATAAAATTTTGCACTTCAACTCAGATTTTTCTCAAAGAGATGAAAAATTTAAAATACTGTTCCAAATTTTTCATAGAAGATAGAAAAGTTCAAGTTCTCTTCTGAATTTTACCAACGAACATAATTCAATTCTAATTTCTCAAGAGAAAATAAAAAGCTTCCACTTCACTTTTAAGTTCACCAAGAAATAAAAATTTTAAGTTCACTTCTAAATTTTTCCGTAGAAGATAGGAAAAGTTATACTATGATTTTGACTATTTTCAATGAAGATAAAAAGTTTCACTTTAATTCTAAATTTTCTTAAATTCAATTCCGACATTTCTCAATGAGATGAAAAAATTTTAAGTTCTGTTCCAAATCTTTTCCCGGAAGAAGAAAAGTTCAACTTCGACTCTGAATTTTCTTAATGAAAATGAAATAAGTTGTTGATCAATTCTATTTCATAAGAAAAATATAAAAAGTTTCCACTTCAGTTCAGATGTTTCTCAAAGAGATAAAAAAATTTTAAATACTGTTCCAAATTTTTCTTAGAAGATAGAAAAGTTCAAGTTCTCTTCTAAATTTTAGCAAAGAACATAATTCAATTCTAATTTCACCAGAGAAAATAAAAAGCTTCCACTTCAGTTTTAAGTTCACCAAGACATAAAAAATTTAAAGTTCACTTGTAAATTTTTCCATAGAAGATAGGAAAAGTTATACTATTATTTTGATTATTTTCTATGAAGATAAAAAGTTTCGCTTTAATTCTAAATTTTCTTAAATTCACTTCCGACCTTTCTCAAAGAGATGAAAAAATTTAAAAAAATGTTCCAAATTTTTCATATAAGATAGAAAAGTTCAACTTCTCTTCTGAATTTTACGAAAGAACACAATTCAATTCTAATTTCCCAAGAGAAAATAAAAAGCTTCCACTTCAGTTTTAAGTTCACCAAGACATAAAAAATTTAAAGTTCAGTTCTAAATTTTTCCATAGAAGATAAGAAAAGTTATACTATGATTGTGATTATTTTCTATGAAGATAAAAAGTTACACTTTAATTCTAAATTTTCTTTAATTCAATTCCGACCTTTCCCAAAGAGATGAAAAAATTTAAAGTTCTGTTCCAAATATTTCCCCGGAAGAAGAAAAGTCCAAATTCGATTCTGAATTTTCTCAATGAAAATGAAATAAGTTATTAATCAATTCTATTTTCCCAAAATAATATATAATTTTCCACTTCAATTCAGATTTTTCTCAAAGAGATGAACAATTTAAAATACTGTTCCAAATTTTTCATAGAAGATAGAAAAGTTCAAGTTCTCTTCTGAATTTTACCAGCGAACATAATTCAATTCTAATTTCTCAAGAGAAAATAGAAAGCTCCCACTTCAGTTTTAAGTTCACCAAAACATGAAAAATTTAAAGTTCACTTCTAAATTTTTCCGTAGAAGATAGGAAAAGTTATACCATGATTATGATTATTTTTCATGAAGATAAAAAGTTTCAATTTAATTCTAAATTTTCTGAAATTCAATTCAGATTTTTCTCAAGGAGATGAAAAAATTTAAAATATTATTCCAAATTTTTCATAGAATATAGAAAATTTTATGTTCTCTTCTGAATTTTACCAAAGAACACAATTCAATTCTAATTTCTCCAGAGAACATAAAAAGCTTCCACAGATTATTTTTCATGAAGATAAAAAGTTTCACTTTAATTCAAAATTTTCTTAAATTCTGTTCCGACTTTTCTCAAAGAGATGACAAAATTTAAAGTTCTGTTCCAAATATTTTCCCGGAAGAAGAAAAGTTCAACTTAGATTCTGAATTTTCTCAATGAAAATGAAATAATTCATTGATCAATTCTATTTCACCAAAATAATATAAAAAGTTTCCACTTCAGTTCAGATTTTTCTCAAAGAGATGAAAAAATTTAAAATACTGTTCCAAATTTTTCTTAGAAGATAGAAAAGTTCATGTTCTCTTCTGAATTTTAGCAAAGAACATAATTCAGTTCTAATTTCTCCAGAGAAAATAAAAAGCTTCCACTTTACTTTTAAGTTCACCAAGGCATAAAAATTTAAAGTTCACTTCCAAATTTTTCATAGAAGATAGAAAAGTTCAAGTTTTCTTCTGAATTTTACCAAAGAACATAATTCAATTCTAATTTCTCCAGAGAAAATAAAAAGCTTCCACAGATTATTTTCCCTGAAGATAAAAAGTTTCACTTTAATTCTAAATTTTCTTAAATTCAGTTCTGACTTTTCTCAAAGAGAGGAAAAATTTAAAGTTCTGCTCCAAATATTTTCCCGGAAGAAGAAAAGTTCAACTTCGATTCTGAATTTTCTCAATGAAAATGAAAACTTAAAACTGAAAACTGAAAAATGAAAACTGGTGAACTTAAAACTGAAGTGGAAGCTTTTCATTTTCTCTGGAGAAATTAGAATTGAATTATGTTCTTTGCTAAAATTCAGAAGAGAACATGAACTTTTCTATCTTCTAAGAAAAATTTGGAACAGTATTTTAAATTTTTTCATCTCTTTGAGAAAAATTTGAACTGAAGTGGAAACTTTTTATATTATTTTGGCTAAATAGAATTGATCAATGAATTATTTCATTTTCATTGAGAAAGTTCAGAATCGAAGTTGAACTTTTCTTCTTCCGGGAAAATATTTGGAACAGGACTTCAAGTTTTGTCATATCTTTGAGAAAAGTCGGAACAGAATTTAAGAAAATTTAGAATTAAAGTGAAACTTTTTATCTTCATGAAAAATAATCTGTGGAAGCTTTTTATTTTCTCTGGAGAAATTGAATTGAATTGTGTTCTTTGGTAAAATTCAGAAGAGAACATAAACTTTTCTATCTTCTATGAAAAATTTGGAATAATATTTTAAATTTTTTCATCTCTTTGAGAAAAATCTGAACTGAATTTAAGAAAATTTAGAATTAAAGTGAAACTTTTTATCTTCATGGAAAATAATCACAATCATAGTATAACTTTTCCTATCTTCTACGGAAAAATTTAGAAGTGAACTTTAAATTTTTCATGTCTTGGTGAACTTAAAACTGAAGTGGAAGCTTTTTATTTTCTCTTGAGAAATTAGAATTGAATTATGTTCACTGATAAAATTCAGAAGAGAACTTGAACTTTTCTATCTTCTATGAAAAATTTGGAACAGTATTTTTAATTTTTCATCTCTTTGAGAAAGATCTGAATTTAAGTGGAAAATTTTATATTATTTTGGGAAAATAGAATTGATCAATAACTTATTTCATTTTCATTGAGAAAATTCAGAATCGAAGTTGAACTTTTCTTCTTCCGGGAAAATATTTGGAACAGAACTTTAAATTTTTTCATCTCTTTGGGAAAGGTCGGAATTGAATTAAAGAAAATTTAGAATTAAAGTGTAACTTTTTATCTTCATAGAAAATAATCACAATCATAGTATAACTTTTCATATCTTCTATGGAAAAATTTAGAACTGAACTTTAAATTTTTTATGTCTTGGTGAGCTTCAAACTGAAGTGGAAGCTTTTTATTTTGCCTGGGGAAATTAGAATTGAATTGTGTTCTTTGGTAAAATTCAGAAGAGAACTTTAACTTTTCTATCTTATATGAAAAATTTGGAACAGTATTTTAAATTTTTTCATCTCTTTGAGAAAAGTCGGAAGTGAATTTAAGAAAATTAAGAATTAAAGCGAAACTTTTTATCTTCATAGAAAATAATCACAATAATAGTATAACTTTTCCTATCTTCTATGGAAAAATTTCTCAGGAGAAATTAGAATTGAATTATGTTCTTTGCTAAAATTTAGAAGAGAACTTGAACTTTTCTATCTTCTAAGAAAAATTCTTAGAAGAGACAATCACTCGACAATTATTTTTAAGTTTGCATTCTCTTTGAGCACTAATTTCTCTGGTAATGTTACTCTCGCATATCCACCGTTTACACGATTGAAATTCTTGGGTACTCCAAAGAAATCTAACTTCTCGCTGTGATGACAACGCATGCATACATTTCCAATAGTGTTACCACTTGCACTCGTATCATAGTTCAGGTATTTCTCCTTGTCAGCATTCAACACGACAATGATTTTTTCATGTGCACATACTTTCGTCGAATAATTCATCTTCACCCTTTTACAGATATGAATTGTGTGTTTATCCTTCCACTGCGTAAAAAATACTGATTTAATGCACGCAATAAACTAGGTAGTGTCGATAACCTGTCATAGAGTACCAGTGGGAAAGCCGCGTCGTGTCTATGAACAAGCACAGTGTACGATTGCTAGAGCCGTAAGCATATTTCATGTAATTTTAAGATACGTAGAAAGTTAGAAAAATACCATGTTAAAAAAATTCAAAAATTATTTTTAAAAAATGGGGGGGGGATGGGGTTCCGGTAGTCTTTGGGGGCCCGAGGGGCATTAGGGGGACCGGGGCCCTTTGGGTTTGGGGTAGAGGACCTCACGACACTGTTCAAATAGAACTTGTGTATTATAACGACCACACTCAAAACCTCTTCTAAAACCTTTTCTAAGATCATCTTTTAAAATGTCTCTAACTGTTTCGCCGAAATAATTCCCTAAAATGTCTAAAACCGTTTCACCCAAATAATCCCGAAACGTAATCTCAGCGTGTTCCTTTTGTTTTTGGCATCCCTGCGCTGTCACATTTGAAATTTCTAGGAAACCCTTTCCTACGTTAATCTCTTCATCTCATAAATGTTCCTAGCTACACTATTAAGGTTTCGTTAGAATATCAATTTATCTCTCCGACTTAAAGCTCAGTGAAGCCGTATTTAAAAGCAGAATTTCTATCTCTTTAGACTCCCGCATAATTCCAAGATAACAAGTGATATCATTTCTAATTCCTGCCAGTAAAGATCAAAGAAGCCCTATTTAAAAATAGAATATTAATTTTTCTCTCTGACCTAAAGAACGTTTATCCCTCAGACCTAAGATTAAAGAAAGCCATAATGTTTCTTAATTCCCCCTTCGTGAATCAATACGGTCCCCTAGCGATTATGTAAATCAATTTCTCAGGTTAGGTTAGCATAAAGATCAAAGAAGCCATGTTTGTTTCTTAATTCCCCTTCGTGAATCAATAATTCCCCCGCCGATTATGTAAATCAATTTCTCAGGTTAGGTTCGCCTAAAGATCAAAGAAGCCATGTTTGTTTCTTAATTCCCCTTTCCTGAATCAATAATTCCCCCGCTGATTATGTAAATCAAGATCTCAGGTTAGGTTAGCCTAAAGATCAAAGAAGACATGTTTGTTTCTTAATTCCCCTTTCGTAAATCAATACATTCTCCCCCACCGATTATGTAAATCAAGTTCTCGGAAATTCACTTCCCCCTCGAGTACTAGATCAATACATTGTCCCTAGTGATTATGTAAATCACCCCCCAATGTCATAAATCAATAATTCCCCGAGCGATTATGTAAATCACCCTTCATGTCATTACACGTGGCCAAACAACAACAGATCGATTGACCTTGACCCCCATTAGACTCGATCGATAATCCTTGAATAAATTATGTAAAAAAAGTTATAATCCATCAAAGTGAGAAAGGTCAAGCATGTTAATTCTTACTGACCACAAAAATAAAGCATACATAAATTGCCCTTAAAGTCCATATCAATGAGAAAGTACCTTTTTTGTAGTTCTCACAGACAAAACCGTAAAACGGATATGAACTACTCTTGATATCCATCAAAGTGAGACAATTCTTGTTTTTCCATTCTCACTGACAAAAACCATAAAACAGACATGAATTGCTGTTGACATCCATGAAAAACATCAAATAAATTGACAAACACACATAACCATCAAATAAACAACCATCAATGTGAGAAAATTCATGTTTTTTCAAGTGAGAAAATTCCTGTTTTTTCATTCTCACTGACAAAAACCATAAAACAGACATGAATTACTGTTGACATCCATGAAAAACATCAAATAATAAATAAATCCCTCAGGCCTAAAGATTAAAGAAACCATAATGTTTCTTAATTCCCCCTTTGTGAATCAATACAGTCCAATAGTAATTATTTAAATCATGTTCTCAGGTTGGTTTCGCCTAAAGATCAAATAAGACAAATTTGTTTATTAATCCCCCTTTCTTGAATCAATACATTCCCCCGCTAATTATGTAAATCTATTTATCAGGCTAGGTTCGCCAAACAACAATGAAGCCATGTTTTTTTCTTAATTCCCCTTTCGTAAATCAATATTTCCCCCACAGATTATGTAAATCACCCATTGTCATTACACCTGGACAAACAACAGCAAATAAATTAACTTTGAAACATCCATCAAAGTTAGAAAGTTCCTGTTTTTCCATTCCCTCTGACAATGAACCATAAAACATACATGAATTGCTGTTGACATCCATTAAAGTGAGAAAGTTCCTGTTTTTTCATTTTCACTGACAACGAACCGTAAAACAGACATAAATTGCTGTTGACATCCATGAAAAACATCAAATAAATTGACCAACACCCATAATCGTCCAAGAAAACATCCATCAATGTGAGAAATTTCCTGTTTTTTTAGTCTCAGTGAAAGAAACCATCAAACAGACATGTATTGATGTAGACAGCCATAAATGTGAGAAAGTCTCTGTTTTTTGATTCTCACTGACAAAAAACATAAAACACACATGAATTGACTTTGAAATTCATAAAAAACATCAAATAAATTGACCAACACACATAACCGTCAAAGAAAAAATACATCAAATTGAGAAAATTCATTTTTTTTCAAGTGAGAAAATTCCTGTTTTTTCATTCTCAGTGAGAAAACCATAAACCACGTGGTGCTGTCACGAGTCGGACCCCCCTTTCTACTTGTTTGGCCCTAGATGGTTGGCCGACAAGGACAATCTTTGGCAATCTATCATCCTTCATTCGCAGAACGTGTCCTAATCTTCTCATCCATTCTGTCATTATAGCTCTAGAAAGCCGGATTGAACCGCATTTTTCGCATAGCTTACTGTTTGAGATACGGTCAGTCAGTTGGGTACCCGAAACAATCCGTTGGCAATTTCTCTGGAAAACATGTAACAAATCCTCCTCAGTTTTTCGGAACGTACACGCTTCAAAACCATTCTTTGACCGCTGTCATCACTATAACTTCCAATATCCTAATCTTGGTTCGCGGACTTTTCTTCCTATTCTTCCAAACTTTTTTCAAGCGTGAAAAAAACACCCTGGGCCTTGGTTATTCTGCTTTTAACATCTTCACTGCGCCCACCGTCTTTACAAAAAAAAAAATACTAGCTAGCTAAGTGAAGCTGTCGACTGAATTGATCTTCTTGTTGCCTAACATCACCTCTTCACCTTCACTTATTCCCAGTATTAGCGACTTAGTCTTCTTGATATCAATTTTCAAACCTGTTCTTGCGTCCTGAACTCGCAAAACCTCTAGAAGTTCATTCATTTTCCGTTTCTGAATATTAAACAAGCCTCCCTTTTCCATTATAAGATATGTTCGAACAGTTGTCAATTTGTATTATTTTAGTCCTAGCCCTAGGATTGGACCAAATGGTTATCTCGAACTTTTGATTGAATGTTTTTGAGGTTGGGGGAAGGCAAGTAGCAAATAAGGACTAGGGAGGGAGTATTTTTACCCTCCAATCACTTTAAACTCTTAAAAAGGGTAATAGAACTTTCAACTTCCAATCTAAGGAGCCCCCTCGGGAGTATCGAGGACCACCCCTAGCTTTTGATGGGTGATAATAAACTTAATGAATCTTGTATATTTGGAATCAGCGTAATAAGCCGATTCTTTTGATGTATCTATTGATATCACCGTTTTTTAGAGTTCTGGTTACTATTCGGCCGTGTTGCTCCTTACAGTTGTTAAATAAAAAAAAAACAAGTTTTTTTTAACTGAAAGTAAGGAACGACGTTAAAACTTAAAACGAAAAGAAATTATTCAGTATATGAAAGCGGCTGTCCACTCCTCAACGCCCCGCTCTTTACGCTAAAGTTTTTTATTGTTTAAAAAAAATAAGAGTTGTAAGAAAGTCAAACTACCATAAAGAGCGAGGCGTTGAGGAGGGGACAGCCCCTTTCATATACGAAATAATTTCTGTTCGTTTTAAGTTTTAACGTCGTTCCTTACTTTCTGTTATAAAACTTGTTTTTTTTAAATTTAATTTTTGAACGTTTTTGAATTAATGCAAGTTTTGATTTTGGCTCACCGTACATGAATAATTAAAACAAAATTTATATATTAATTTTAATTTTATTTGGTTAAATGGCTTTCTCGAAACTTGTTGAATTTTATTTACGAACGTTTTTATTAGTAATAAATATACGTAACTTACGAATTAACTTACGTAACGATCTTCTATATTCATATATTTTTAATACGTATGTTAGGGGGCTCGCCCCCTAGTCAATACCTCGCTCTTTAAACTAAAGTTCGAATTTTGTTCCAATTATTTAAAAATGACCTCTTAATCACAAAGCCCGTTATTTACAATAAATAGCTCTTAGGAAAGTACTAAAAAATCTTTGGCTTAAAGAGCGAGGTATTGACTAGGGGGTGAACCCAATCATACACGTAATATTTCCTGTTCCTTTTAAGTTTAGATGTTACTCCTTATTTTCAGTTCGGGAACTTGTTTTTTTATATTTAAATTCTGATCTTTTTTTTAAATAATGCTGGGAAATCCGGCGCCCCCTTCATAGCAATGTCCCTTCCCCCATGAAAACTTCCTTCATGTAGAGATCTTCCCAAATAACCCCCGAAACACCAACCCCCCTACTACCAGAAAAAATCCCCCCTTAAAACTCATGTATGTTTTCTAACAACCCATCTTATATAATAGGATTGGGTAAAACACAGAGCATTCAAGCCTCCCCCCGGGGAGATTGGGGGACCAGCTCATTCTATGGGCCCAAGATCTCATATTTCAACTCTTCTGAACAAAATTGCTCTCTGAAAATTTTGATCAGGTGATCTGGGAAAAAATTAACAGGTGAAGGGGTCTAGTTACCCTCCATTTTTTGGTCACTTAATAAGGGAATTAGAACTTTTAATTTCTGTTCGAATGAGCCCTCCCACAATATTCTAGGACCACTGGGTCGATACGATCACCCCTGGAGGAAAAAAAACCCAAAAAGACAAATGACCACACTTCCGTGATCTTTCTTCAGGCAAAAAAAAAATGCAAATTTCAAAATTGTTTATATGAGAGTTTGAAACCTCTACAGTATAGTTCTCTGATACGCTGAATATGATGGTGTGATATTCATTAAGGTTTTATACCTTTTAGGGGGTCTTTCCCCCTCCCCCCTTTTTTTCGAAAATCAGCCAAAATCAGCCGCCTAACTTTTGATGGGTAGGACTAAACTTGATAAAAGTTATGTATTTGAATTCAGCATTGAAATCTGATTCTTTTGATGTATCTATTGGTATCAAAAACCCGTTTTCTAGAGTTTCGGCTACCATTGAGCCGGGTTGCTCCTTACTTGCCGTTCGTTACCACAAACTGTTTGATACCATGAACTGTTTGAAGATCAAACCTATTAAGAGTAGATGCCGTGACGACTACAAAAACTTACAAGTTTTAAACGAGGAATCGAGATACCTATAACCGTAAGCAATGAAATTTTGTAGGTCTAATGAAAAAAGGAAATTAGAGAGGAAATAACGATTTCTGTTATTAGAAAAGGAACTTTTTGGATCTCTTGGGACTTTGGGGACATTTTTACGATTCCCTGAAAATCATATATCTGTTCATTAACTGGTTAACGCCATAGAAATGGTAGAGCAGGCCTATTAGTGCGATCCCTACATTAGGGACGTGATTTATTGTTTTTTCCCTGTAAATCAAACTATCGCGTGGATCAATGACGATGTTTCCTTTTAGGCCTCCAAGTGTTTTCTTAGGAGATCCAGTGTATTATCGAATTTTTCCGTGTTGATCTAACTGAAAACCTGCCTTTTACTAAGGCTATAGGTCAAAATCTATCCTTTGGGACCGTAAAATTCTGTTGAATAAAAGTCTGGAAGCGTGAAGTACTTTGTGTTTACGATCGCGAGGCAGATTACTTAAGACTGGAAATACGAAGGAACGATTTGCCTGGCTTGAAAAAAAAAAAAAAAAAAATGGAGACCTATAATTCAAGGAATGAGTGGAACATCCCGGAAATGTTGTAAGTACTATACTAAAATGAATGTAAGGTTCTAAAAGTATTGGAAAATTACAAAATGAAGTTGCTACCTTTTGTTATCTCTATATTAAAAAGAAAGATGTTACTAAAAAGCAGAATATATCACTGAATCCTTATGCGATGTGTTATGTAATCGTCAAGTTTCAAGCTTGTCAAATTCGTACTCTCCACTGTGGATACAGCCAGGATTTTGCCCAACCTTTACAGCCCATGACTGCCCTGGGGAAAGTCACCACTTTAAGAATTTTTAGGACTTTTTTGTCGATTCATTACCACTTTGCTTAAATCTTCCATTTATTCAATACGGACAAAAATTGCCCCCTCTTTTTTAGTTAAATTTTATGTGATTAAATTTTTTTTAATTATTTACATTTTAATTACATTTTTTTAATCAATTTTGTTAATCATTTCTAAATTAAAAATTACGTTTTAAAATGAATTTCTAAGTGATGTTAATTTTTTTATTTAATTGACTTGTTCTTAAATTAAATTTTATGAATTAAATAAACTATTTCCAGAACTAGTACGTTTGTGGTGGCGACCTAACGAAATTACAAGTAAAGAAAGTAGTAGTAGTGAGTTAACGGAAAAATCCCGAGTATTTGTTTCAACCTCGTTACCCACAACATCCGCGATCCCGGCTGTTGCAAGGAAGTTCGGTTTAACATCAATAATTAATATTATTTTTGTTTTAATTGATAGATTTTGTATGTGGAAATATACTTCCTATGTTTATTTTGGCCGGACACCGATATTTGGTCGGAAGACGGCGATGTCATTCCGAATAAATTTAAGTGTTATAGTGCGTTTTTTAAGTAAGCAAAGAGATCGTGCAGAACAAAGTACCAATTTGTCCCGTAATGTACCGAAAAACAATTAAAAAGTTAAGTATCAGTTACTAGGGTACTAGGGGAGCGACTCGGCTCAATAGTAACCGAAACTAAAAAAAAACGGAATTCTGATATCAGTATATATTTCAAAAGAATTGGCGTTTTGTGTTGATATATATATATATATACTCGGAATGTGGTCGGGATAATACACAAGTTTTAACAATATGGGGAGACCCTCACACCTGTTCTTGGCTGGCAAGATTCCCATTTTTGGCAAGAGTTCAATGGTTCGGTCAGGTCAGGTGTTTTTCTATGACACACCCCTTTGTTTTTCTACAACATGTCCTCTGACGTCACGCGACACACCCTTGCAGCTGTACAATGGGGTCAGCTGTTACTAGCCCCTCGCACCTGTTTCTAGGCAAGATTTCAAGCGCATGTTTCGTCATGTGACAAGCCCCTTTGTTATTCTGTGAAAGTCCTCTGACGTCACGGTACACACCCCCATTTCAAGCTCATGTATAGCACGCGACACACCCTCGCCTTTAAAGGTCAGATAAGTGGAACTACCAACCCCTGAAGCCGTCACACCTACGCAATGTGGTTACCGGTTCTATTTAAGGGAACACAGTTGCCAAGACTCCGTGACAGACCCCTCTGGACTCAAATGACGTCATACGACTTAACCGGTTTCAAACAGACAGATATGTATTTTGCGACAGGAACCCCTGAGGGAATCCTCGCTTGTGACGTAATGACAGCTCACCTTACGTAATTATTGTGCAACACTGTCACGTAATACTTTTTTTCACCCGAAACCCCAAAGCGTTTTTTTTTCATTAACTTAATGGCGGTATACACTTTATGTAAGGTCAGCGCATCTAACTCATGAAAAGCGCATCCATCACTGCCAGATAATATAATTTTGACATTTTCGCCCAAAGGCCTCAAGACATTTTCTTTTTAGGCGTTTCTTTTTTTTAGCTCGAAACACTTTTCATATTTTTTCTTTTTCTAGAGTTCTTGACCCCACCAGGACTCGAAAGGTCATTCCCTTCCAATGATACAGCGCCCCAAGCTAGTCGTCCATGAAACCATTCCCAGTATTTTGTATCAGGAACCATACTCTAAAAAAAATCTATTGCATGACAGCAAAGATTCTCCATTTTTTGGCACTCTTTAGAATGATGCGTTACTCTCCCGGTTTGATACACTGCAGGAGACATCTGCTCTCAAGATATTAATGATGATAAAACGAAAATGTATCGCTTCTTTACACGGGATATTAGATTTCACACTATCGCGACAATACGACCCCCTCTAGCATGCAATACTGGAGGAATAAATTTGCTATTAGATGCAAATTTAAGACATATTAAGAGCTTTTAAGGAAAATATCCATTTCTTTTTGTACCTTTTAGATTTTCACCTCTTCCATGGGAAAGATTCTTTAATGTCTCCACCCTAACTTTTAAGCTGTACTTCACCCCACAATGACATTACATGCCCCCCTCCCACCCCTGACAAGACATCCTCACCACCAAGACATTTGTCAGGCATTTCATATTAAAAATTATGTCTTTAAATACCGTGATTCAAGTTTTTTGCAACCCAAGCAAATGATAATGCCCCAAAAAATACTCCACACAGCCATGGCATTTCATCCATGTGACATCACCCCCCCAGATGACCTGTTATTAGTGATATATTTAAACCATATTAAGAGCTATTATTGAAAGACTTTTAACGAAATGCACCGTTTCATTGAGTATTGTTAGATTTCAATCCACCTCTAGTAAAAAATTCATTTAACACCTCCAAACTTATCTTTAAGCTTCAGAGTATACTAGTCAATGACAATGCATACCACCTTGGTAAATTATGGATGATATTAAATACCCATATGACATCGCTACATCTCCCCGAAAACATCTTTCAGGCATTTCCTAATAAAAAATATGCCTTTAAATCCCGTGATTCAAGTTTTTGCAACCCAAGCCTATCATGATGCCCCCACAAAACACGCCACACTACCATGGCATCACTCCGTCCATCACCATACGACACCAGACCTTACCACCACCCTCCCCCCTGGGTGAGCTGATATTAGTGGTATATTTAAACCATATTAAGAGGTATTATTGGAAGACTTTTAACACAAATATCCATTTCTTTGAGTTAAACTTATGGATATTGAAAAATACCCTAACAATAGATTCCAGCCTTCACCTAGCAATCATTTTTGGAGGGCGCTTTGATAATAGATGCAGATTTTAGGAGTTAAGCTAGCAAGATTCACACCCCTGACAACCCACCCAAGGTTCCAGGTGTTCTAATATTTCTTCTTTATTGGCATGATTCCTAGCGATTTTGGTGCATTGTTTTTCTGAAAGATTCCCAGTATTTCCGTGACCAAGTCTAATATGAATGACGCCAGTGTATCTTGCAAGTTAGACTAGAAGTACCCCATGGGACTCCAGCATGGCACACACACGCTTGCTGCATATTAACGGCGATGTACATCTTCAGAAAATATACCTAATGGGAGAGCTTGGAAGATAATATTGCGAGAGGGTAGATACCCAAACTGTTAAAAAGTAGCCCAGTGCGAAATGGCGCTACGACACTGTTTTCACACTAGCACCAGCCCTCCACATGACACCAACCCTCACCTCCTAGGACATTTTTATTCTTCTCACTCCGAAACTAAGCTAATATATCCCATTAAACACTATATTTTTGAAAACACAGCAACCCCTCTTCTTTATTAGTGTTTGATACTCTAAACAATTCACTCCACAGAACCATACTATTACTGTCCCTTCTAACACCCCTCTGTCATCGCCCCATCTCCTCCTAAATACTTTTCAGACAATTACTGCTCAAGTTGTCACTTCAACTTAGCCACTCGGGTATTCACAAGTAATTCATACCGTAGTACCGAGCTATTACTGGCCTCTAGCATCCACCTGTCATCGCCCCATATCTCCCATAGCACTTTTCAGACATTTCATGTCAAAAGTTTAATTTACACTGTTCCATTTGTGTTTTCGTACGCAATTCATATCTCAATACCGCACTATAACTGCTCTTTAACACCCCTCAGTCATCGTCCCATCTCCCCAAAAACACTTTTCAGACATTTCGTGTTAACATTTTTATTTTAACTCATTCATTTGGGTTTTTTGAAAGCAATTCACGCCACAGTACCGCACTATAACTACTCTCTCACCCCTCTGTCGTCACCCCATCTCCCCCAAAACACTTTTCAGACATCTTTCGTTAAAAATTTTACTTCAAATCAATCATTCGGGTCTCCGCGAGCAATTCACGCCACAGTACAGCACTAATTACTCTCTAGTACCCCTTTGTCATCACCCCATTTCCCCCAAAACCCTTTTCAGACGTTTCTTGTTAAAAATTTAATATCGAATTAACCATTCGAGTCTTCAAACTCAATTTATATCGCAATACCCTACTTTAACTACTCTAAGACACCCTTATCGCCCCATCTCCCCCAAATCATTTTTCAGACATTTCTTGTTAAAAATTTATTTCAACTCATTCATTCGGGTCTTCGCAAGCAATTCAGCCCACAGTACAGCACTATAGCTACTCTCTAGCACCCGTCTGTCATCGCCACCCCCCCCCCCCAAAAAAAAAACTTCAGACGTTTTTCGTTAAAAATTTTACTTCAACTCATTCATTTGGGTTTTTGAAAGCAATTCACACCATGTGGTCTTCATTCGGGTCTTTGCAAGCAATTCACGCCACAGTAAAACACTATAATTACTCTCTAGCACCCCTCTTTCATCGCCCCATTTTCCCAATAACACTTCAGACATTTCTTGTTAAAACTTTTATTTCAAATCATTCATCCGGGTCTTTGGGCAAACAATTCACGCCACAGTACCACACTATAACTAGTCTAAGACACCCCTTTCTTATCGCCCCATCTCCCCCAAAACACTTTTTAGACATTTCTTTTTTAAAAATTTATTTCAACTCATTCATTCGGGTCTTCGCAAGCAATTCAGCCCACAGTACAGCACTATAGCTACTCTCTAGCACCCGTCTGTCATCGCCCCCTCCCCCAACACTTCAGACATTTTTCGTTAAAATTTTTACTTCAACTCAATCATTTGGGTTTTTGAAAGCAATTCATGCCACAGTGCCGCACTATAATTACTCTCTAACGCTCCTCAATCATCGCCTCATCTCCCCCAAAACACTTTCCAGACATTTCAGGTTAAAAATTTCACATCAACTCATTCATTTGGGTCTTCGCATGCAATTCACGCCACAGTACAACACTAACTACTCTCTGGCCCCCTCAGTCATCGCCCCCTTTCCCCCAAAACACTTTTGAGACATCTCATGTTATTAATTAAAAAAACTTTCTGAAAAATAATTTTCTAAAATAAAATTAAAGGCAATTTTAAACTTAAGCTCAACAGATACAAATACCTTTTAAAATTCAAACTCAAAACGACCAGAAATTACTATTAAAGAATAAATGAAACCCAAAACGAACAGAAATTAAATAAACAATCATAGCAAAAACATATAACAAGTAATAATATAAATGAATAAATAGATCTTAAAGCGAGTAATGCTTAGATTGAATATGAAAATCAAGCTTAAACCGAAAAAATATTTTCCTATGGATGTATAAATGAAACTTAAAATGAACAGAAATTAAATAAACAATCAATGCAAACAAACATACAATAGATATTAATGTAAATTAATAAATAAATCTGAAAACAAGTGAAACATAATTTGAATATGAAAATCAAGCTTGAAATGAACGAAAATCACTACAAACAAGAGTTTGGGTATGACCTCCTTCTCTCATTGTAAAAGTTTAAAACCTACTGCTCCATTGGCGCTTTGCTGAAAACCAATTTTATGACAAATATTTTTTTTGTACTTAATATTTAAAATAAACATTAAAATTATAGTAACATTTTGAACTGATGAGCTTTCAGCAATTAATATCATTATACATCAAATATTCATTTTAACTTATTAGCTCTTTTTAAAGTTGTTAAAGACGAATATAGTTTCACTACAAACAAGTGTTTAGATACTGCCTCCTTTCCTAACTGTAAATAAAAACCAAAAGCGTACTGCGTCATTTGTGCTTAACTGAAAACGAATTATATTACAAATATTTTCTTTTCCAGTTCTTACAGCGTTGAAAACAAAAATACAATTACAGTGAGATAAATTTTTGAACTGATGAATCTTTCAACAATTAATATCATCATACATCAAATATTCAGTTTGATATTATTTATACTTTCCAAGACTGTTAAAGACCCATATAGTTTTCAGTAAAGCGCCAATGACGCAGCAGACTTTAGACTTTTACAGTGAGAGAAGGAGGTCATAGGAGGTCACTGATGATTAATTAGTTGTAAAACAAATTATATTACAACTATTATGTTTGTACACGTGTCGACCCCGGAGTTTTTGTTATCTGACCTTTGAACTTTTTTTTTTACAAAATGGCTACCTCAAAATTTTTATCTGATGTATTTTGTGGAAAAAGGGCGTGGGGGGGGGTTAGTTGCCCTTTGATCAATTTTGACTCTTAAAAGCTGGACTAGAACTTCCAATTTCCAATAAAATGAACCCTCTCTGAAGTTTATACAGAATCCCTTCTTGCCCCCGGGCCCTGGGGTGTTTCGTCGACACCAGAGTTTTGTTATTTAATCTTTCAACTATTTTTAACCCTTGCATATAAAGCACCTCTGGTGGGAAAATAATAAAAAAACTTTGAAGTTATATAAGATTTATTCATTCATTAATGTTTGCACCGGTTATCTTTATGTTTGTAAAATAGTTAATTTTAATTTTTGTTGCTTCGGGGTTTCGTTTATTCTTTAACACTAATTTCTGGTCTTTTTGAGTTTTAACTATTATAGGAACTAATTTCAGTTTGTCCTGAGTTCAATATGGCGCTTTACTTTTCTTAGAAAACTTATTTTTGTGCAAGTTTTTTTTTAATTAATAATAATAAAACATTGAAGCCTTATGGCCTTTGCGATAGACAATTTAATCACATGCCTATGATAAATCAAACGTGATTTTTTCACGCAACAATGAATGGATCGAAAAAATTGCTTCAAAAGACTGTTGTTAGGCTATTTATTTTGTTGTTGCAGAAAGAACAGGATCGTTTTGATTAGACCATTTTCCGGATTTCTTTTGCCACAATGATTTAGCATTTATCGCAAAGTATGTATTTTAACCTTATTTTAAGTATGGTTGTAATTTTAAGTATTTTAGCATTTTCAGTTTGAGAGAATTTCAGGGAGTAATTGGATAGAAAATTCTTAATCTAGTTCTTATTAGTGTATTTTGATTTGTATCTTAACGTCCCTTCGAAATTTCTTGAAACTTTTAACTTTCGTCTCATACAAAACTTAATCTTATTAAAGTCTTTGAGGTGGGGGCAGGTAGTTTGCACACAGATGAAAACTTTAGTGTACACTATAGGAGCGGGGAGCGGGTGAGGTCTTTGAACTATTTAAAAAAAATGTGTATCAGAGTTCTTATCGGATAGGTTTGAGGAAAAAAAGGGTATGGAGGGGGGGCTAGGTGCCCTCCAATCTCTTTTGACTTTCAAAAGTGAACTAGAACTTTCAATATCTAATCAAATGATCACTTTTTGAAATTAATACGAGCATCCCTTCCATAAGACCCATATATGCCCCCAGGGCATAACTTACAACGCCTGCCCCTGGGCCCTGGTGGGTTGTGTCAACACCGGAATTAGGCAATACTATAGGCAATACTAAAGTGTTGCCTCTCAAAAATATTATTTCAAGTCATTCAATCGGGTTTTCGCAAGCAATTCACACAACAGTACAGTACTATATCTATTCTAAGACACCCCTCTCTCATTGCCCCATCTCCCCCAAAACACTTTTCGGACATTGCCTGTAAAAATTGTATTTCAACTCCTTCATTCGGGATTTGCAAGCAATTCACGCCACAGTACTGCACTATAACTACTCTAAGACACCCTTCTTTCATCGCCCCATCTCTCCCGAAACACTTTTCACCCATTTCTTCTTAAGAATTTTATTTCAGGCCGTCCATTCAGGTCTTCGCGACAAATGCACGCCACAGGACCGGACTGTAACTAGAGTTTAGCGTCCCTTTGTCATCACCCCATGTCCCTCAAAACACTATTTAGACATGTATTTTCGACATTGTACTTAAGCCCATCCATTCGGGTTTTTGCAAGCAATTCGGCCCACAGTACAGCACTATAACTACTCTCTAAGACACCCCTCTCTCATCGTCCCAACTCCCCAAAAACAAATCAGACATTCCTTGTTAGAAATTTTACTTCAAGTCATTCATTGAGGTTTTCGCAAGCAATTCACGCCACAGTACAGCACTATAACTACTCTCTAGCACCCCTCTCTCATCCCCATCTTCGCCAAAACACTTCAGACATTTCTTGTTAAAAATTTCCTTTCAAGTCATTCATTCAGATTTTTGCAAGCAATTCACACCACAGTACAGCACTTTAATTACTCTCTAGCACTTCTCTGTCATCGCCCCATCTCCCCCGAAACACTTGTCACACATTTCTTGTAAAAAAAATTATTTCAAGTGATTCATTCGGGTTTTCACAGGCAATTCATGCCACAGTACCACACTATAAATACTCTAAGACACCCCTCTCTCATCACCCCATCTCCCCAAAAATGCTTTTTAGACATTTATTGCTAAAAATTTTATTTCAAGTTATTCGTTGGGGTTTTCGCAAGCAATTCTGCCAACAGTACAGCACTATAACTACTCTAAGACAACCCTCTGTCATCGCCCTATCTCCCCCAAAACACTTCTCACACATTTTTCTACGTTTAAGTTAGGTTCATCTAATTTGGGTTAACATGAGCGCTCATGTTAACTTAGATGAACCGAACTTAAATTTAGAAAAACGAAGACCCGAATGAATGACTTGAAATAAAAGTTTGAGAAAGAAATGGCTGAAGTGTTTTCGGGGAGACGTGGGAGATAAGAGAGAGGTGCTAGACAGTAATTATAGTGGGGTACTGCGGTCTTAATAGCATGGGGAGACCTAAAAGAATGATTTGATGTTACATTTTTAACGAAAAATGTCTGAAAAGTGTTTTGGGGGAGATGGGGCAATGACTGAGGGGTGTTAGAGATTAGTTATAGTGCTGCTCTGTGGTGTGAATTGCTTGCAAAAACCCGAATGAATGAGTTGAATTAAAATTTTTAACGAAAAATGTCTGAAAAGTATTTTGGGGGAGATTGATCGATGGCAGAGGGGTGTTAGAGAGTAGTTATAGTGCTGTACTGTGGGCTGAATTGCTTGCGAAGACCCGAATGAGTGAGTTGAAATAAAATTTTAACAAGAAATGTCTAAAAAGTGTTTTTGGGGAGTTGGCACGATGAGAGAGGGGTGTCTTAGAGTAGTTATCAGGAGCGAATCCATGATTTTTTTGTTGGGGGGGGGGTTTACTAGTTTTTGACTTTTTCGGGGGGTGTTTACTAATTTTTGACTCAGTTTTCGACTAATTTTACTGATTTTTACCTAGGTTTTACTAAGTTTCGACTTATTTTCGACTCGGTCAAAAATTTCGGGGGGGGGGGGTTCAAACCGGGTAACCCACCCACCCCCCCTCTGGATACGGCCTTGGTAGTTATAGTTTGGTACTGTGGCGTGAATTGCTTGCGAAGACCCGAATCAATGACTTGAAATAAAATTTTTAACGAGAAATGTCTGAAAGTGTTTTGGGGGAGATAGGGCGATGACAGAGGGGGGCTAGAGAGTAGTTATAGTGCTGTACTATGGCGTGAATTGCTTGAAAAACCCCAATGCATGAGTTGAAATAAAAATTTTAACAAGAAAGGTCTGAAAAGTGTTTTGTGGGAGATGTGGCGATGACTGAGGGATGTTAAAGAATAGTTATAGTGCGTTATAGTGTTTATAGCTCGCCCGGGGGAGGGGCGAGGGTGGTGGTGGGGTCTGGTGCAGTATGGTGATGGATGGGGGTGATGCCATGGTGGTGTGGCGTGTTTTGTGGGGGCATCATGATAGGCTTGGGTTGCAAAAACTTGAATCACGGGATTTAAAGGCATATTTTTTATTAGGAAATGCCTGAAAGATGTTTTCGGGGAGATGTAGCGATGTCAGGGGGATGTTTAATGTCATTCATAATTTACCAAGGTGTTATGCATTGTCATTGACTAGTATACTCTACAGCTTAAAGATAAGGTGGGATGCGTTAAATGAATTTTTTGATAGAGGGGGTGTTAAACCTAACAATACGCAAAGAAATGGTGCATTTCGTTATAAGTCTTTTAATAATACCTCTTAATATTGTTTAAATATATAACTAATATCAGGTCACACAGGGGGGGGGCGGTGTCACATGGGTGAAATGCCATGGCTGTGTGGAGTATTTTGTGGGGCATTATCATTGGCTTGGGTTGCAAAAAACTTGAATCACGGGATTTAAAGACATAATTTTTAATATGAAATGCCTTCCAAATGTCTTGGTGGAGATGATGTCTTGTCAGGGGTTGGGGGGGGGGTCATGTAATGTCATTTCGGGGTGAACTACAGCTTAAAAGTTAGGGTAGACACATTAAGGAATTTTTCCCACGGAAGAGGTGAAAATCTAATAGGTACTGAAAGAAATGGATATTTTCACCATAATTACGTAAGGTGAGAGCTGTCCTTACGTTAAAAGCGGGAATTCCCTCATGAGTTCCTGACGCAAAGTACATATCTGTCTGTTCGAAACTAGGTAAGTCGTATGACATCATTGGAGTTCAGATGGCTGTGTCACGGAGTCTTGGCTACTGTGTTCCCTTTAATAGAACCGGTAACCGTATAGCGTAGGTGTGACGGCTTGAGAGGTTGGTAGCTCCATTTATCTGACCCTTTAAAGGCATGGCTCTGTTGCGTGGTGTAACATGCGCTTGAAACGGGTGTGTGTACCGTGACGTCAGAGGACTGTCACAGAAAAACAAAGGGTTTTCCACATGACGAAACATGCGATTGAAATATTGCGTAGAAACAGGTTCATGGGGCTAGTAACAGCTGACCGCATTGTAGAGGTGCTAGGGTGTGTTGCGTGACGTCAGAGGGCATGTTGTAGAAAAACAAAGGGGTGTGTCACAGAAAAACACATGACCTAACCGAACCATTGAACTCTTGCCAAGGACATTGAACTCTTTCCAAAAATGGGAATCTTGCCAGCCAGGAAAAGGTGTGAGGGTCTCCCCATATTGTTGAAACCTGTGTATTATCCCGACCACATTCCAAGTAATTATGCCTGGAATCTTGCCAGGGCTGGGAATCTTTCCAGCTGGGGCGAGGTGCGAAGGGTTAAGAGCTCCACTTGTTAATTTCCGTATTGGGCCACTAGAAGTAATTATGGCCCCATTACTTATATATATATATATATATATATATATATATATATATATATATATATATATATATATATATATATATATATATATATATATATATATATATATATATATATATATATATATATATATATATATATATATATATATATATCCCGGCAAGGGTGTGTCGCGTGGTGATTGAAACGGGGGTGTGTACTGCGACGTCAGAGGACTGTCACAGAAAAACAAAGGAGCTTGTCACATGACGAAACATGTGCTTGAAATCTTGCCAAGAAACAGGTGCGAGGGGCTAGTAACAGCTAACCGCATTGTACAGGTGCGAGGGTGTGTCGCGTGACGTCAGAGGGTATGTTGTAGAAAAACAAAGGGTGTTATAGAAAAACACATGACCTATATGAACCATTGAACTCTTGCCAAGGACATTGAACTCTTGCCAAAAATGGGGATCTTGCCAGCCGGGAACAGGTGTGAGGGTCTCCTCATATTGTTAAAACCTGTGTATTATCCTGTCCACATTTCAAGTAATTATGCCTTGAATCTTTCCAGGGCTGGGAATCTTGCCAGCTGGGGACAGGTACGAAGGGTTAAGAGCTCCACTTGTTAATTTCCGTATTGGCCGGTAGAAGTAATTATGGCCCCACTATATATATATATATATATATATATATATATATATATATATATATATATATATATATATATATATATATATATATATATATATATATATATATATATATATATATATATATATATATATACATATATATATATATATATATATATATATATATATATATATATATATATATATATATATATATATATATATATATATATATATATATATATATATATATATATATATATATATATATATATATATATATATATATATAAAAAAAAAAAAAAAAAAAAAAAAAAATATATATATATATATATATATATATATATATATATATATATATATATATATATATATTTAGTTTTTAAGTCATTAAGTTTACTGTTACCCATCAAAAGCTACGAGCCTGAGAAAGTTTGCCTGATGTTCTAAAAAGGGGGAAAACACCTCCAAAAAGTTAAGAAATCTTAATGAAAATAGCACCAACGGATCCAGTTTATCAGAGAACCCTACTGTAGAGGTTTCAAGCTCCCAATCTGTAAAAATGTGGAATTTCATATTTTTGTCAGAAGGAAATCACGGATGCGTGTTTATTTGTTTCGTTGGCTGTAAGTGTTGAATGTTACTGGGTAATATCCATATTTTTAATTTAATTTTGGGTGCCAAAAACTAATATGTTTGACGATTTTATGCTTCATAACTATAAAAAATTAAAGGTTTTTCAAAGTGAACAACTAAATCAATACTATCACTCCTTGTAAAACGAAGGAGAAAAAATAGTAATAAGACACAAAAAACGTATCTGTTCTGGGCGGAAAATACAAAATTAAACATTTCTTATTATAGTGACTTCAGACGTCGATTCATGGGTACTCATGCATGCTAAATTTGACGGCGTATTTTTATAAAGATTGCCCCCTTTTTGAGTTGTTTTCATTCTCTTTTTCTATAATTATGCGAACTTATTTATGTTCTAATAACTTGGATATTTAGCTTCAAACTCGAAATAAATACATATTTGAAATTACCATAAATAGCTGATTCTTTGATTTAATTTTATCAATATTTAGGTTCTTATGCTTTTGTTATTGATAAGGATCCCTATTTACTTAAGTAGAAAGGGGTCAGAAGGCGCGAGACGACACCACTGCTGCCATCTACAATTAAGTTTAATGCTGACGGGAGTCCATATATGGGCATAGAGTCCCTAGGGAGAACACGTGGTTAATCGGTCAATGACCTCTTTTCCAAGGTCGATTTATTGATGTTGATGTTTTGGCCAAGTGCATGCTCGGGGCAAATGTTCAGATTCAATGACCTCAATTTCCCTTTCGTGGATCAATAAGTCCCCTTAGAAGCAACACATTAATTCCCCTTTCTTGACAAGTCTATCAATCATGACATCATCTTTCAGACATTAAAAAACGTCGCCCAGAAACAATTCTCCAGGAATAGACCCAAGACATTAATGAATTTCGCCGCGGAAACAATTCTACTGGTCGAACTCCAAAGATATTAATAAACTTCGCCATGGAAACAATTCTCCAAGAAACATCTTAGCGATGAAGAGATTAACGCGTTAAAGGGTTTCCCAGTAATTTGAAATGTTACAGCGCAGGGATGCCAATAACAAAAGGAACATGCATAAATTGCGTTTAGGGGTTATTTGGGAGAAAGCGTTTTAAAAATTTTAGGGAATTATTTCGAAGAAACAGTTAGAGACATTTTAAAAAAAGATTTTGGAAGAGGTTTTAGAAGAGGTTCTGAGTGTGGTCGTTATAATACACAAGTTCCATTTGAAGAGTGTCGTGAGGTCCCCTACCCCAACCCCAAAGGGTTCCGATCCCCCTACCTCCACCCCGCAGGCAGCCACCGGTCCCCAAATATCCCCCGGGCTCCCAAAGGACCACCCCGCCCCCCCAGGGACCCCCGACCCCCAAAGATTGCCCTCCCCCATTTTTAATAATTTTTTAATGGGTTATTTCATATTTTCAGAGCAAGTTAATTTCTTAATGTCCCTCAGAACCCCAATTTCCAACTTGAAGTAATTATATTTTTCACCCCCAACCATACTTTACATATATTTGGATACATAAACACCAATAAATACTTTTCAAATAACATTTCATATAAATTTGTTTTATTAATTTCACTCCTAAACCCTTTTTCTAACTTTAAGTACTCATCTTTTTACCCACAACACTACCTTACAGCTTTTTGGATACCTCAACACCAAGAAATACATGTCAAAGACCATTTTAGAGCAAGTTACTTTCTTAAAGATTCTCCTGCTGTCATTGTCTATATTGAAGTACTTTTCTTCGTCATCCACAGCCATACACTAGTGCTTTTTGAATACCTCAAAGCAAAGGAATACTTTTCTTATTCCATAACAGTACAAGTAACGTCCTGAGAGATCATCCTACAATCATTTTCATAATTTAAATAAATATCTTTTTCACCCCAACCACTACTTTACAGCTTTTTGTATACATCAAAACCAAGAGTTACTTTTCAAAGACCATTTCAGTGCAAGTTACTTCCTAATGTCCCTCCAAAACCCATTTTCCAACTTGAAGTACTTTTGTTTTTAACCCACCAATATACTTTACAGCTTTTTGGATACCTCAACTCAAAGAAATACTTTTCAAAGATCATTTCAGAGCAAGTTACTTTCTTAATGTCGCTACTAAACCCATTTTACAATTTGAAATACTTATCTTATTCACTCACAACTAGAATTTACAGCTTTTCGTTTACATCAACACCAAAAAATACTTTTCAAAGACCATTATAAAGCAAGTTACTTTCTAAATCACCATCCTAAACCCATTTTCCAACTTGAAATACTTATCTTTTTCACCCAAAACTAAAATCTACAGCTCTTTGGATACAAAACCACAAATGAATAATTTGCAAAGACCGATATACAGCGAGCTTTTGTCTTAAGGTTCCCCTTAATCTCTTTTTCCAACTTGAAGCACTTATCTTTTTCACTCGCAAAGATACTTTAAGTCATTTTTGTTACAACACCACAAGGAAAGTTTTTTTAAAGACCATTTCAGTGCAAGTTCCTTTCTCAATGTCCCTCCTACACCCATTTTTCAGAATGAATTACTTATCTTTTTCAAGCACAACTATACTTTACAGCTTTTTGGATAACTCAACACCCAAGAAATACTTTTAAAATACCATTTGAGAGCAAGTAACTGTCTTAATGTCCCCCCTCAACCAATTTTCAAACTTGACGTACTTATCTTTTTAACCCACCACTATACTATACAGCTTTTTGGATACCGCAACACCAAGAAATACTTTTCGAAAACACATTCAGAGCAAGTTCCATTCTTAATGTTCCTCCTAAACCCATTTTTCAACTTGAAGTCATTATCTTTTTCAAGCACATCGTTACTTTACTGCTTTTTGGATTACTCAACCCCAAGAAATTCTTTTCAATAACCATTCCAGAGCTATTTACTTACTAAATGTCCCTCCTAAACACATTTTTCAATCGTGAAGTACTTACTGTTTCATCCACAACTAGACTTTACAGCTTTTCTGATGCCGCAACACCATGAACTACTTTTCAAAGACCATTTCAGAGCAACTTTCATTCCTAATGTCGTTCCTAAACCCATTTTCCAACTTGAAGTACTTATCTCTTTCAGCCTCAACGATACATTACAGCTTTTGGATAACTCAACACCAAGAAATACTTTTCAAACACCATTTCAGAGCAAGTGACATTCTCAATGTCCTTCCTAAACCCATTTTACAAGTTGAAGTACTTATCTATTTCACGCACAACTATACTTTACAGCATTTTTGATAACTAAACACCCAATAAATAATTTTCAAAGACCATTTCAGAGCAAGTTACTTTCTTAATGACCCTCCTAAACCCATTTTCCAACTTAAAGTAATTATTTTTTCACCCACAACTATACTTTACAGCTTTTTGGATACCTCAACACCAAGAAATACTTTTCAAAGACCATTTCAGAGCAAGTTACTTTCTAAATGTCTCTCCTAAACCCATTTCCACTTGAAGTACTTACCTATTTCACCTACAACTATACTTTACAGCTTTTTGGATACCTCAACACCAAGAAATACTTTTCAAAGACCATGTCAGAGCAAGTTACATTCTTAATGTCCCTCCAAAACCCATTTTCCAACTTGGAGTACTTATCTTTTCAACCACAACTATACTTTACAGCTTTTTGGATACCTCAACACCGAGAAATACTTTTCAAAGACCATTTAAGAGCAAGTTACACTGTCCCTCCTAAACCCATTTTTCAACTTGAAGTACCTATCTTTTTCACCCACAACTATACTTTACAGCTTTTTGGATACCTCAACACCAAGAAATACTTTTCAAAGACCATTTCAGAGCAAGTTACTTTCTTAATGTCCCTAATAAACCCATTTTCAAACTTGAAGTTCTTATCTTTTTCACCCACTAGGTTATGAGCCTGTTCACGAACGTAGACTGACCTGACCTAACTTAACCTAACCTAACTTAATATATTTTCTACTAACCTAACCAGAAACATAACTTTGCCTGTAGGTCACCAAACCAAACCTAAGTGAAGAGTACGTGGAATAACCTAACCTAATCTAACCTAATTTAATTTAGCCTAACCTAAGTATTTCTTGGTGTTGAGGTATCCTAAAAGCAGTAAAGTATAGTTGTTGATGAAGGACATAAGTACTTCAAGTTGGACAATGAGTTTAGGAGGGACATTAAGAAAGTAACTTGCTCTGAAAAGGTCTTTCAAAAGTATTTCTTGGTGTTGAGGTATCAAAAAGGCTTTTAATTATAGTTGTGTGTTAAAAAGATAAGTTATTCAATTTTGAATTTTTTTTTATGAGTTAAAAGAAGAACTTAAAGTGATTTAAAATTTTAATTGGAATGAATTTATTGGTATTGAGGTATTCAAAAATATGTAAAGTATAGTTGTGGTTGAACATGATAATTAATTCAAGTTTTAAAATGGGTTTAGGATGGACAATAAGAAAGTAAATTGTTCTGACATGGTATTTCTGAAAATGGTATTCAGTAGTTCTAGTTGTTGAGGTATCCACACAGAGTTACAATATAGTTGTGGATGAAAAAGATAAGTACTTCAAGTTGGAAAATGGGTTTAGGAGGGACATTAAGAAAGTAACTTGCTCTGAAATGGTCTACAGCTTTACAGACCATTTCTTGGTGCTGAGGTATCCAAAAAGCTGTAAAGTATAGTTGTGGGTGAAAAAGATAAGTACTTCAAGTTGAAAAATGGGTTTAGGAGGGAAATTGAGAAAGTATCTTTAACTTTAATTGTATTTGATAAGTATTTATTTTTTTTGATTTAACCTAATATATTTTTTGTTTAGTGTAGTGTTAAAAAGATTTGAACTTATAGTGTTAATATGGGCTTAGTAGGTATATTAAGAAGTTTACTTGCTCTTTAATAGTCTTTGAAAGATATGTCTTGGTGTTGAGCTATACTAAAAGCTGTAAAGTATAGGTGTGGGGTAAGAAGAGAAGTACTTCAAGTTGTATAATGGATTTATGAGGGAAGAAAAGAAATTAACTTGATCTGAAAAACTCTTTTAAAAGTATTTCTTGCTGTTGAAGTATCCAAAAAGTTGTAATGTATATTTTTGGGGAGAATGATAATTACTTCAAGGTGGAAAATGAGTGCAGGAGGGACATTGAGAAAGTAACTTGCTCTGTAATGATCTTTGAAAAGTATTTATTTTTGTTGTTATAAACTGAAATCTGTAAAGTATTTTTTTTGGTTATATATATTTTTTATACAAGTTGTAATATTTGGTTTTGAGCGACATTAATAACGTAACTTGCTCTGAAATTGTCTTTGATAATTTTTTCTTGGTTATTATGTATACAAAAAGCTCAAAAGTATAGATGAGGGTGTAAGAGATCACTAATTAATGTTTTAAAATGGGTGTCGGAGGGAGATTAAGAATGTAAAGACATCTGAAAGTTTCTTTTAAATGTATTTAATTGTTTAGAGTAATCAAATAAGATGAATAGGCATGTTTGGAGGGTAAATGAGATTGACTTCAAGGTTTAAAATTTGTTTATGAGGGACATTAAAAAAGTAACTTGATCTGTAATGGTCTTTGAAAAATATTTCTTGGTGTTAAAGTATTCAAAAAGCTGTAAAATATTGTTGTGAGTGAAAAAGATAAGTTCTTCAAGTTGGAAAATGTGTGTAGTAGGGACGTTAAAAAAGTAGCTTGCTCTGAAATGGTCTTTTAGAAGTATTTCTTGGTGTTGAGGTATCCAAAAAGCTGTAAAGTAAGGTTGTGGGTGAAAAAGATAAGTAAATCTAGTTGGAAAATGGGTTTAAAAGGGAAAGTAAAAAAGTAAGTTTCTCTGAAAGGGTCCTTGAAAAGTATTTCTTGGTGTTGAGGTATCCAAATAGATGCACAGAATATAGTTGTGGGTGAAAAAGATAAGTACTTCAAGTTGAAAAATGGGTTTAGGAGTGACATTGAGAAAGTAACTTTCTCTGAAATGGTCTTTGAAAATTATCTCTTGGTGTTTAGGTATCCAAAAAGCTGTAAAGTATAGTTGTGGTTGAAAAATATATGATCTTCATGTTGTATATTTGGTTTAGGAGGGACATTAATAAAGTAAATTTCTCTGAAATGGTCCTTGAATTGTATTTCTTGGTTTTGAGGTAATCTAAAAGCTGTAGAGGATAGTTTCGGATGAAAAAGATAAGTACTTCAACTTGTAAAATGGGTTTAAGAGGGACATTTAGAAAGTAACTTGCTGTGAAATGGTCTTTGAAAAGTATTTCTTGGTGTTGAGTTATCCAAAAAGCTGTAAAGTAGAGTTGTGGGTGAGATATATAAGAACTTCAAGTTTGAAAATGGGTGTAGGAGGGACATTAAGAAAGTAACGTGCTCTGAAATGGTCTTAGAAAATTATTTCTTTGTGTTTTTGTATCCAAAAAGCTGTAAATTTAAGTTGTGTGTGAACAAAATAAGCACTTCAGTTTAGTAAATGGTTTTATGAATTTCAGTAATAAAGGATAGTTATATGATATGTATCTTGAATAGTTTGTCTTGGCTTAGAGGTATCCTTAAAGCAGTAAGGTTGAGGTGTGGGTGAACAAGGTTTGGACTTATTGTTGGATAAAGGACTTCTAATGATCCTTGGAACTGTAACAAGAACAGATGCGGTCCTTGAAAAGAAATTATTGGTGTTGTGATAACCCAAAAGGTGTAAAGTATAGTTGCGGTTGAAAAAGATAAGTACTTCAATTTGGAAAATGGATTTAAGAGTAACAGTAAGAAAGTAACTTGATTTGAAATGGTCTTTTAAAAGAATTTTTGGTCTTGTGGTATACAAAAAGTTGTAAAGTATAGTTGTGAATGAAAAAGATAAGTACTTCAAGTTGGAAAATGGGTTTATGAGGGACATTAAGAAAGTAACTTGCTCTGAAATGGTCTTTGAAATGTATTTCTTGGTGTTGAGGTATCCAAAAATCTGTAATGTATAGTTGTGGATGAAAAGGATAGGTACGTCAATTTGGAAAATGAGTTTATGAGGGATATTTACAAATTACCGTTCTAGTACTTTTACATTTAAATTTTTTTCTTTGTGATTATTCATAAAAATATTTTTCATGTCTATTGCACTTTTATAAAGATAATGTTTCCTATTTGTAAACATGGTTGAGTGTTGTCATAGTGATAGTTAATTTCTCTTACTTGCCGTTTTACAATTATTTCATGATCTTGAAGTATCAAAAAAACTGTAAAGTAGAGTTATTGCTGAAAAAAAAAAGAACTTCATGATAGAAAATTGGTTTATGAGTGATATAAACACAGTAACATCCAATGAAATGGACTATGAAATGTATTTCTTTTTGTTGAGTTATACAAAAAGCTGTAAAGTATGGTTGTGTGTGAAAAAAATAAGTACTTCAAGTTGAAAAATGGGTTTAGGAGGGACATTAATAAAATAACTTGCTCTGAAAATATATAATACCGCATTAAAAAAGTATTAAAAAATGGGGCGGGGACTCTTGGGGGTGCGGGGGTCCGTTGGGGGGCGGGGTGGTCGTTGGGGCGCCGGGGGGATATTGGGGGACGGGGGGCTTCGTTGGGGTTGGGGTTTGGGGTATCGGAGCCCTTTGGGGTTAGGGTAGGGGACCTCACGATACTGTTCAAATGGAACTTGTGTATTATAACGACCACACTCAAAACCTCTTCTAAAACATCTTCTAAAATCATCTTTTAAAATGTCTCTAACTGTTTCGCCGAAATAATTCCCTAAAATGTCTAAAACGCTTTCGCTCAAATAACCCCTAAACGTAATTTATGCGTGTTTCTTTTGTTTTTGGCATCCCTGCGCTGTCACATTTCAAATTACTGGGAAACCCTTTCACGCGTTAATCTCTTCATCGCTAAGATGTTTCTTGGAGAATTTTTTCCATGGCGAAGTTTATTAATATCTTTGGAGTTCGACCAGTAGAATTGTTTCCTGGGCAAAGTTCATCAATGTGTTTGGTCTAGTCATGGATAATTGTGTCGGTCCGACGTTTTTTAATGTCTGACAGATTATCTCATGATTGATAGACTTGTCAAGAAAAGGGAATTAATGTGTTACCTCTAAATAGACATATTGATCAACGAAAGTAAACTTGAGGTCATTGAAACAGGGAATTCGCCTCGCGTCAGCATTAAAATGGACTCCCGTCAGCATTAAACTAAATTGTAGATGGCAGCAGTGGTGTCGTCTCGCGCCTTCTGACCGCTTTCTACTTACTTACCATTCATTACTATGAAGAATGTGATTTTTTTACTCCAACCAAGTCATACAGCATCAGCATTTGTGGAAAACTGGAAAGGGGTCACTCAGTCACAAATTAGGACTCACATTGCCCTTATTGCGGGTCAAAACCTTTTTACAGGCAGTCAACCATGGGCCAACATACTTTTTTCTATGTGTTTTTCCTACTCTGCTCTTTTTCTTTTGATTTCCTCATAATTGCTTTATAGTCCCTAATTTCCAGGGGGTATACCCCCTCCACCTCCGGGGCCCATGAGGCACATTACTCTTTACTATGCCAACAGTTCTGCTATGACTATGATATGCATCGCTCGTTCGACCAAGTCGATGGTTTCATTTTCAGGGTTTTTTTTTCTTGGCCTGGCAGCTTTGCAAAATTATTCGTTTTGGCTGTTTTTTTTCCCTGTTTTTTGAACAAGATAGTTTCTGACATTAATCTAATCAATAAGACTGATACAATTCGTGAATATATTTTACATACCGAGTCTCATTAAAAACATGGCGGTACGGAAGATTCCTTTTGTAAGTTCTGTTCAAGGACTTCATAAAATACGAAGAAAAAAGAAAGGTGAAAGACAGTATTTAAATGCACAAAAATTCGAACATTTAGGTAGACTATAAAAAGTTTCGTCTTGCCCATGCCCCTTAAAAAGCATTCTCCTACCAGTGCCGGATCCAGGGGGGCGAGGGGGGTGCGCGCCCCCTAGCATAGTCTAAAGTAGTGTTATTTACTTCATTAACTCAAGTTTGTGTTAATTAAACTTGCTCATAACGCAAGTTTATCGGATCAACCTATTTTGTCCCCCCCCCTAAATTTTTTTTCGGATCAACCTATTTTGCGCCCCCCAAAAAATCCTGGATCTGCCCCTGTCTCCTACCACCCCACGATTAAGCCTGTGATACCTAGATGTTGGGAAATGGAATTTATCTTCAGTCACCGTCCTTTAATAATCGAAAAAAAGTCATTCTTTTTTTTCTCTTTTTTTTAAAGACGTTAATGACAAATGAAACGACGTGGTTTCTATGGTACCCAATTCATTACAGGTCATAAAACAAATATTTTTTTTGGCAAAATGGCTACAAAAAATAATAATGAGCGTTGGCGTCACTTAGATATATATTGATCGTTTTTTAATTTCCAGAATATGCCCACATACTTCTTTATGTGAGGAGAGTGGGTTGACCCCCCCCCCCCCGAAAACATATCATAATTTATTTTCAAGCATTGCAATGCTTTTAGGTTTATATGTATTTTAATCATCCAAGGGGGATTTTTTCTCTTGCTCTCCTCTCCCCTCTGGACGCACTTACTTATCCATTTCATGCAAAATATCTAGTAGTATCAATACAAGGTTGCTGTCAAAATAGAAAGAGAGAGAAATAAAAACATTGATAATTTCTTCAGTCACTGGGGATTCTGAACCAGGATCTGTGGAAACATTTTATGGCCCGAGAGCTTGGATATGTTTAAATACATTAACTCTTCTTCTGTGCAATTTTATTTTATGTAATTAGCATGGAAGGACAAGCCAACACAGGGGTTTTTGATGGCCCGTGGTCATTGCAATGAAATCAGTAAATGAAATAATTGCAGCCCCTTATAGAGGGCTATGTGCAGAAAGTGGTCGATGTGAAATATAAATTAATTTGTTCGCTTTCACTATATACTTCACGATTTTTTTTCTTAAAAAAGAAGAAAAGCTTCACTCACCGCTCTGCTTTTTAAAGTAATAAAAAACTTTAGCGTAAAGGGTGGGGTATTGAGGAGGGGACAGTTCCTTTCAAATACGTAATAATTTTTGTTCATTTTGAGTTTTAATGTCGCTCCTTACTTTTAGTAAAAAAAAAAACTTGTTTTATTTATTTATTTATGTTTAGAGTAGCTACATAATATCGGAAGACGGCAGATACTCGGTTGTCTTCCGAATTCCCTATGTCATATATATATATATATATATATATATATATATATATATATATATATATATATATATATATATATATATATATATATATATATATATATATATATATATATATATCTATATATATATATATATATATATATATATATATATATATATATATATATATATATATATATATATATATATATATATATATATATATATATATATATATATATATATATATATATATATATAAAATCCTCGCGCTGAGGGCAGTGGGGGGGGGGATTGTCATCCTCAAAGACATAATTTCCAGACTTTTCAACTACGTTGAACAAAATGGCTATCTCAAAATTTTTATTGGATGTGTTTGGGGAAATGGTGGGCGTGAGAGGGGCGTTAGTTTTCCCCCAATCATTTTGACTATTAAAAAGGGCACTAGTCCTTTCAATTTCCAATTCAATGAGCCCCTTTCGAAGTTTCTACTTAACGCTCTCTATAAAAAAAACATATATGCCCCAAGGGCAAAACTTACAACCCTTCCCCTGAGGGATGTGGGGGGTTTATCATCCTCAAAGACATAATATCCAGAACTTCCAACTACGTTGAAAAAAGTGGCTATCTCTAAATTCTGATTCGATGTGTTCGGGCAAATGGTGAGCGTGAGAGGGGGATTAGTGGCCCTCCAATCAGTTTCGACTAGCCTATTAAAAAGGGCACTAGCCCTTTCAATTTTGAATTGAATGAGCTCTTTTTGAAGTTTCTATGACAACATTTACTATAAAAAAAAACCAACTTATATGCTCCCAGGGCATAACTTGCAACCATTGTCGTGAAGGCTGCGGGTGGGAGAGGGGGTTGTCATCCTCAACGAGCTAATTTCCAGAACTTTCAACTACGTTGAACAAAATGGTTGTCTCAAAAATTTGATTGGATGTGTTTTGGGAAATGGTGGGCTGGAGAGGGGGATTAGTCACCCTCCAATCACTTTCGACTATTAAAGAGGGCACTAGCCCTTTCAATTTCCAAGCAAATGAGCCCTTTTTGAAGATTCTACTAAAAGGCTTTCTATAAAAAAACCTTATATCCCCCCAGGGCAAAACTTAAAACCCTTGCCCTGAGGGGTTTTGGGGGTTTTTCATCCTCAAAGACATAATTTCCAGAGCCTTCAACTACGTTGCAGAAAATACCTATCTCAAATTTTAATTGGATGTGTTTGGGGAAATGGTGGGCGTGAGAGGGGGATTAGTTGCTCTCCAATCACATTTGACTATTCAAAAGGGTACTAGCCCTTTCAGTTTCCAATCAAATGAGCATTTTTTTTAAGTTTCTAAGACAACACTTTCTATAAAAACCATATATGTCCCCAGGGCATAACTTACAACCTTCGCCCTGAGGGCTCTGAGGGGGTTATCATCATCAAAGACCTAATTTCCAGAACTTTTAACTACGTTGAAGAAAATAGATATCTCAAATTTTGATTGTATGTGTTTGGAAAAATGGTGGGCGTAAGAGGGGGGTTAGTTGCCCTCCAATTACTTTCAACTATTAAAAAGGGCACTAGCCTTTTCAATTTCCAATTGAGTGAACCCTTTTTGAAGTTTTTACGACGACGCTTTCTATAAAAACCTTATATGCCCCCACGGCCTGACTTACAACCCTTGCCCTGAGGGCTGTAGGGGGAGTTTCATCATAGGGGGAGTGACGTAATTTCATGACCTTTCAACTACGTTGAACAAAATATTTATCTCAAAATTTTGATTGCATGTGTTTGGGGAAATGGTGTGAGAGGAGGGTTAGTTGCCCTCCAATCACTTTTAACTATTAAAAAGGCCACTAGCCCTTTGAATTTTCAATCGATTTATTCCTTTTTGAAGTTTCTATGAAAACTCTCTCTATAAAAACCCCATATGCTCAGAGCATAGCTTACAACCTTTACCCGAAGGGGTTTGGGGGGTTTGTCATCCTCAAAGACATAATTTTAAGAACTTATAACTACGCCGAACAAAATACTTAACTCAAAACGTTGATTGGATGTGTTTGGGGAAACGGTGGGCGCGAAAGGGGGGTTAGTTGCTCTTTAATCACTTTCAACTATTAAAAAGGACACTATCCCTTTCAATTTCCAATCAAATGAGCTTTTGTTGAAGTTTCTATGACAACGCTTTCTATAAAAATCTTATATACCCCAAGGGCATAACTTACAACACTTGCCCTGAGGGCTTTGAGGGGTCTATCATCCTCAAAGACCTAATTTCCAAAGTTTTAACTACGTTGAACAAATGGATATTTCAAAATTTTGATTGCATGTGTTTGGGGGAATGGTGGACCTGAAAGAAGGTTTAGTTGCCATCCAATTACTTTCAACTATTAAAAAGGGCACTAGCCCTTTGAACTTCCAAGTTTTTCAAGTTTTCAAGTTTTTACGATTTTTAAGTTTTCAATTTTTAAGTTTTTACGACAACGCTTTCTATGAAAACCTTATATGCCCCCAGGGCATAACTTACAACCCTTGCTCTGAAGACTGTGGGGGGAGTGTCCTGCTCAAAGGTATAATTTCCGGACCTTTCAACTGCGTTGAACAAAATGGCTATCTGAAAATTTTGACTGGATGTATTTGTGGAAATGGTGGGCGTGGAAGGGGTGTTAGTTGCCCTCCAATCATTCTCGACTATTAAAAAGGACACTAGCCATTCAATTTCCAATCGATTGAGCTCTTTTTGTAGTTTCTACGACAACGCTTTCTATGAAAACCTTATATACCCCCAGGGCATAACTTACATCCATTGCGCTGAGGGCTGAGCGGGAGTTGTCATCCTCAAAGACCTAGTTTCCAGAAATTGCAACTACATGGAACAAAACGGCTATCTCAAAATTTTGATTGGATGTGTTCGGGGAAAAGGTGGGCGTGAGAGGGGGGTTAGTTGCCCTCAATCTCTTTCTATTATTAAAAAGGGCACTAGCCCTTTGAATTTCCAATCGAATGATGCCTTTTTTGAAGTTTCTACGACAACCCTTTCTATAAAAACCTTATATGCACCCAGGGCATAACTGACAACCCTTGCCCTGAGGGATGTAGGGGGGGGGGTGTCCTCCTCAAAAACATAATTTCTATCTGGAAATCAACTACGCTGAACAAAATGGCTATCTCAAAATTTTGATTGGATGTGTTTGGGGAAATGGTGGGCGTGGAAGGGGTGTTAGTTGCCTTCCAATTACTTGCGACTATTAAAAAGGGCACTAGCTATTCCAATGTCCAATCGAATGAGCCCTTTTCGAAGTTTCTACGACAACTCCTTCGATACGAAGTGCCCTTGTCTGGAAAAAAAAATAATAATACATTGTACCAACATCGTTCTTTACTTAGGCAGCGCTATTGCACTGCCTATGATAAAAACAGCAATCCGTTCTCACGTGTTGGCTCCCTAAGACACATGAGTAAAACGCTACCTCTGTCCATATTTTTAGAACCAAATATTTTAGCTCTTGAGTTACAAAAGTTAAGATTTGTTCAAAATGGAACTGTTTATTTTTTTTTAAATCCGTTCATTATTTAAAAAACGATCAGAAATGAAAAGTATTGAGTATCTTCCGCTAAGTTTTCCAGAGCCCATATGAAGTAACTGTAAGGGGCTTAATTATTTTTTATTATAATTTAAATAAAACACGCTATAGTCAGCACAACTAAAATAAAACATTCAAGTGTTCGAACCTTTTCAATAGTCCAAAGTGGTTTGAGGGCAACTAACGCCCCTCTCCCGCCCACCATTCCCCCAAACATATTCAATCAAAATTTTGAGATAGACATTTTGTTCAATTTAGTTGAAAGTAATGGAAATTACGTCTTTGCCAGCGTTGTCGTAGAAACTTCTAAAAGGACTAATTCAATTGGGAATTGAGAGGGCTAGTGCCCTTATTAATAGCCAAAGGCGATCGGAGGGCAAATGCCCTCTCCCCCATGTCCATGATTCCCCAGACACTTCCGCTCAACATTTTGTTTAGCCATTTTGTTGAACGTTATTGAAGGGTCCGGAAATTATGTTTTTGAGTATGACAACCCCCCTCATAGCCCTCAGGGCTAAGGTTGTAAGTTATACCTTGGGGGCATATGAAGTTTTTATAGATAGCGTTGTTGTAAAAACTTCAAAAAGAACTCTTTTGATTGGAAATTGAGAGGGATATTGCCTTTTTTAATAGTCGAAAGTAATTGGAGGGAGAATCACACCCCCACGCCCATTATTTTCCCAAAAATTTCTGATCAACATTTTAATATGGTCATTTTGTTCAACGTATTTGATAGGCATGGAAATTATGTCTTTGAGGATGACAAGCCTCCCCCCAAAGCCTTCAGTACAAGGGTCGTAAGTTATGCCCTTGGGGCATATAAGGTTTTTTATAGAAACTTTTGTCGTAGAAGCTTCAAAAAGGGCTCATTTGATTGGAAATTGAGAATATTAGTGCCTTTTTATTAGTCGAATATGATTGGAGGGCAACTAACCTCTCATATGTATATTAAACTGACAATGCACTTTGTTTTCAGTAAAGTACAAATTATATTCTGATTTTAGAAAGCATAGAGTTTATAAGCCTACTCAGATTAATTTTGAGTTTGACTTATTTTAATTTCTGTTTGTTTTTGGGTTTCATTTACTTATTGATGCTGATTTGTGGTAGTTGTATGCTTGGTAGATTATTTGATTCTATTTTTGTGCAAAAAGTTTTTTTGATTAATATATAAAAGGATGCATAATTTTCTTGGAAGTTTATCAAGTTTGTAAAAACGTTTATTCAGTGTAGAAATTTGTTAGATCAAGCCATCAGTAAGTCTGCTAAGCGAAGTTACATAAGCGTGAACCTCTATAACAGATGTTTTCACAGATCCCGCGTAAAAGATCCAGCGTAAATCTAGAAATAATTCCTATTTAGGAAACCGGTGTAAAATGTGCCAGTTTACATCGTTTTTTTTTGTTTTTTTTTAGCTTGGAAAAATCCACATCTGTACAGCCTTCAATATAAAAATTCCGCCGAATATAAAAATGCCGTCCGAATTTGTTCTTCATTCCCAGGTTTGCGTAATGATTTATAAAACGTCTTATTCTTTCATATTTCGTCTTTTTGTAATCATATTTCTTCGTAGCTCTTAGTTTTGAAAAATTATTTAAAGTTTCATTGTTGTCTTAGACGAAACAAAAACGCTACTCAGTACCTTTGTATGCGAGAAAGGCTCTAATTTCATTTTTTGAATTTAACATGCAAAACTATTACAAAATCTTCTGAAACATTTCAGCTCTCCTTTCTTTGAAATCTATTGTTCAAGGGGACCTATTTTCGGGATTTATGGATTTATCGTTGGTGAAAGCACTCTCCCTCTCCCCTCTCTTTTTTTCTTACTAAATAGCTACTATTAATTGAAACTTTGAACTTTATTGCCATAGATAACTGTTTCTGTGAATGTTAAAGCTACAGTAATGGTCCATTCTTGCATCCAAGTTTGGAAGATGAAAAGGATTGGCTTTATTTTATGGGAGGTCGTAGGAAGTACAGTGACATGAGAAGGAAAATGATCTAGACATAATTTGGAGGAATGTATCTTAACAAAATTTATGAGTAATACATTTTCTTGAGTAAGTCGTAATCTGGCAACTCTGGCAAGCCCTCAACATTTGACGCTCAGTCTTAAAGAGAACTGTCTATAATTTTGTATATTAACTTTATTTATGGATTTATTTTCTCCTGGATTCTTTTTTTATATCCCGTGTATCTTAAGTGCTATTGCCGCAAGAGCTTAATCACGCCCAATATAATATTGCTTTTTTGCTCTTGTTGTTAATTTTGAAAGTTCGTTTGTATTTTTTTTAAGGGAGTTGCCTAAATAGTTCCGTTGCTTCGGTATCAATATCATGAAACTGAATATATCAGTCACGATTAAATAGTTGTTTTTACCCTATAATCTTTGCTATTTTTATCATTCAGTGAATATAATAAAAATCAAAGCTTCATGAAGGATTTCTAACGGTGTCCTGTGAAGAATTGAGAGTTATTAAGAAAACTGAAAGCTCAACCTGTACTTTCGTCAACAAAACTACTTTCTGCTGACTGATATAATGAAAAGTAGATTTTTTTTAGAATTTCAGTTGATTTTCTCTTTAGCATGAACAAATCAAATAATTCAGAATTTCGCTCTTTTTAACCTCTTGTGCAAGCTCATCTAGAGAACAGTATCCGTTTAATAGAAGGATAGGTGGGTGATTTATTTTTTCTATGTCAGTCGCTTATGGAAAATTCGTCTTTAAAGGCCCTTTCTGCAGTTACCAGATTAGTTACCAAGTTACCTAAACGTTTTGCTGTCCCCCCGTTTTGGAATCACACAATTATTTGGACGCGGAGGAAGTGCTAATATTTTCCATGGAAATGTTTCAAATTAGAAATTTTCCGTCTTATTAGTTTCTAAGGGTAAGCTTATCGGACCTACATGTTCTCTTCCTTTTAAAGAGTTATAGCTAAATCTAATTCCAAGAGTCTTCCAACGTCGCCTTTTCTGTAAAGTTTCTGCAACATGAAGCAGTGATGCTCTTTCATAGATTTATCTATTTATTAATTTTTTTTTGAACTGAAAGTAAGGAGCAACATTGAAACTTAAAACGAACAGAAGTCCTTCCGTATGTGAGGGGTGCTGCCCCTCCTCAATCCCACGCTCGTTGTGCTAAAATTTGTTAGGGCTTTATAAAAGTTTCTTCCTCTAATTTAACGGCCGTTGTCTTTCAGCAGTTGTTGCTGAAGAATTGGGACAAAAAATAAAGTGTAAAGAATGAGGAGTCGAGGAGGGGGCAGCCCCTCCCACTTAATATACGGAATAATTTTTGTTCGCCTTAAGTTTTAATGTTACTCCTTAGTTCTAGTCCAAGAAACTCCTTTTTAAATTTAATTTCTGATTTTTTTTCAAATGTTATCCAGGCCTAATCAAGATGTCATGGGAGGGGGGGGGAGCACCGGCTTCATAAATCCCCAAAAATCTTGCTAATAAATTGTATATATTAGTAATTATAAATTGATTAGTAATGTTCCACTTTTTCAGTTTTTCTGCTTAAGGATTAAAATGTTGTATTGTAATTAAAATTTTAGGTAAAATCTGAATATTAGAAAAAAAAAAAATGTCTATGAATAAGTCATGCCAATGAATTTTGTTGAATAAGTCCTCAATAATATTTTACTAGTTCTAGTCCAAGAAACCTGTTTTTTAAATTTAGTTTCTGATCGTTTTTTAAATCACAGAAATATTGCAATTTAAAATCGCTGGAAACTAAAATCCTGCTGTCACTTATCAAGAGCTCCCCCTTACCACCCCATAGAGTTTCCTTGCAAGGAAATGAAGATGATGCCCTTTCTAGCCCTTTCCACCTCTATGCCAGTAGGCAGATAAATTTAATACTTTATTCTTCATATCAGAAGACTATCGCAATGGGAGGGGGACTATTATCCTCTTCCATAACACCAATAAGAAAAGTGTAGACCAAAAGTATTTCTGGAAATCAAGAGGGATTAGATATCAGTTTCTACCGACACTTCCCCCCTTCGGCGAAACTCATTCTATATTTATCTCAAGGCTCAATGAGACTTAGAATATTTAGGCAGTAAAATGCCATATTCACACCCTGTACCCCCCCCCCCTGTGCCTACTAAATGACCCAACGCTCCTCCTTCATAGTAGTTTATGCGCGCTTGCACTTCACTGTTATATAATTTCATGAAATATGAAGCAAATCAGTTTAGTTAAGTGCAGCTTTAAAATAATTGTTAGAAACTTTTTTTTGCAATAAGAAGGGAGGCATAACACCGCAGCACCCTTATTCAGGCTTAGTCTAAATGAAGGGAGATAAGAGATTAACTCCTATCCTCCCACCATACCTCTTTCTATATTTATCTGAAGGACGATGGAAAGTTATACAATTTGGGCGTTGAATTGCGCTCTTGAATCGCTGTGTATAATTTTATGAAATATGAAGCAAATCAGTTTATTGTTATTTGCTGCTTCAAAATAAATGTAAGAAACTTTTTTTTTTTTTGCAGAAATAATGGTGGCATAAAAACTCACCAACCTTATTACGGCTGATTATAAAAGAATGTAGATAAGAGATTAACTCCTATCCTCCCACCATACCTCTTTCTGTATTTATCTGAAGGACGATGGAAAGTTACACAATTTGGGCATTGAAATGCGCTCTTGAATCGCTGTGTATAATTTCTTGAAATTTGAAGCAAATCAGTTTAGTTATGTGCAGCTTCAAAATAAATTTTAGAAACATTTGTTTGCAATAAGAAGGGGGGGCATAACACAGCAGAACCCTTATTCAGGCTTAGTCTAAATGAGTTAACCCCTACCCTCCCACCATACCTCTTTCTATATTTATCTGAAGGACGATGGAAAGTTAAGCAATTTGGGCATTGAAATGCGCTCTTGAATCGCTGTGTATAATTTCTTGAAATATGAAGCAAATCAGTTTAGTGTTATTTGCTGCTTCAAAATAAATGTCAGAAACATTTTTTTGCAATAAGAAGGGAGGCATAACACAACAGCACCCTTATTCTGGCTTAGTCTAAATGAGTTAACCCCTACCCTCCCACCATACCTCTTTCTATAATAGTAATAATAATAATAATTTATTTATGCCCTCTATACATACATGATGTACACAGAGGAGTATAGGAAATAAATGAAAAGAAAACTGAAAACTACATAATTACACTTCTAACGAAAAGGACGACAACAAGTAGCTCATAATACTCAATAGCTCATGAATATATAATAAATAGCTTATGATAGTACATTAGTGCATAACACTAAAAACACTCATAAAACATAACGCGTAAACACTCATAATACATAACGTATAAATAGCTGTTTTATTAAAGTAATAGCGACAAAACTATTTTTCCATTAAACGAGACAATTATGGGGAAATTTTATTCTATTTTATCTAGATCGTCTAAGAAATCGGTTGTATCGTTGATCCATTTTAACATTAATATCAAATATTCCGAATTTTCGAATAATATACCTATTTTTGACCCACATTGGAATTCCAAGAAAATAATTACAAAACCGGAAAAAGTATACGCGGATACACTTTTTGTCACTTTTACTTAAAAACTTCAAAAATGGAACAATGAAAAATACATGAGGTGCAAACATTGTATTATAAATTATAGCAAGCGTTTGTTTATCAAAACGACCTTTCACCCTGACTAGCAGGCGATAAGTTTTCCTAAGTTTCCCAGTGCAGACGATAATACCAACTCCCGCGTAGCTTTAATTGTTGGGCCAAAAGGCAAGCCATGGTAATTAGTAGAATCATTATTAAAGATAATAAGTGATCCAACCCTAATTTAGTGATGCTGGAAATCACTGTTATTGCCTGTCACTAGTAATTCTGTTATAGTAGGTTCAATCTCGAATCCTATCTCCCGTAGATGTGAAGGCAATATATTAATTGCATTCTCTATTGATATTAAATTGTTCGAAAATACCAAAATATCATCAGCATACGACAAGTGGCTAATGTCGATACCGTCAATCACATATGGGGGTAGGTACAGTGTGGCTGTTTTATATGCATTATCAAATATAACGGGGCTAGGAAGTGATACTTTTTTTACTTCACGAGGTAAAGACATTTGGTCTGAAAGTCGCCCTTCCAAAAAAATTCCTAGATATGAATTACCATACCATCCCGTCAAACTCTGGCTTATAAATGGGTTCACTCCACTAATCAATAATTATAAAAAAAGCGTGGTTATGCAATATACTATCAATCGCTTTTGAAATATCAACTCCGCACACAAATAGTGTTATTTTATATTTATGATGCTGTTCCAATATTTCTAGAAATATTGCTTGTGTATTTTGAACCCCTACACCACTTCAAAAACCCAATTGATGGTCCCCCCCTTCACATTTTGTTGATAAATATGGGAGTAAAATATTTTCAAATAATATACTAATAACAGAACAAAGTGTTATAGGCCCAAACGATTAATAATATGAAGAATCCGGGCCCTTTTTGTTTATATAAACTATTCTACCTTCTCCCATCAAAGAGGGGACATATTACTGAAACATTATTACTTGATATATAAACGTAATATGTTCTAGTAGTTTTGTAGTACCATACAAAAGGTGCTCTGATAACAAACCATCTGAACCTGGGGACTTCCCACATTTTAGTGATCTAATTTGAATCAAAACCGAAGATGGGGAAAAGCAAACTATGTTTTTATATGGGTTCAACTGAGAAAAATGCTTATATAACAATTCACGATAACTCAATTCAGTTGATGGTGGGTTGGACGAAAATACTGAAATAAAGTCTCCATACTATTGTTCCAGCGGGATTTGGTCTTATAATTCAGCTGGTGATTGCATTAATCTATTAACTTCATTAAAAAGTAACTTTGGATTATTCCTAATTTTGGTTGATATATCATTTACTTTTTGTTTCTTCCATGATGACACTAACCTTATATATTTCTTTTTTGTTGATATATCTATCTGGAAAAGGTGGCCATTTCTCGGTCGGTCACATCGATCCCAAATATAATACAATAGCCGATATTTCTCTTTTGCTTCGCCCAACCCAGGTATAACAGACCATCCCTTTTTTGTGTATTTTTATGGACTCTAATAACAGGAACCGTAACGGAAGCCGCAAGTTTCATAGTATGAACTATTTCAGCATAATACATATCTAATTCCACCGAGTAAATTTTTGAGACTGTGATAGGAGGTGAACAGGAATTCTAATTCTACTGAGAATATCATCTAATACGCATTGATACAAGTTTACGTCTATCCTATCCCAAAGCTGTCTATGTAAACATTGCGGACTACAACGCATATGGCGAAAAAAAACGTTTAAAACAACAGACACTTCAAGGTGAGAATGATCAATAATCAAAATTTCGTCCGATACTTTAACAAGAGACTTTTTTAATGATTCAGTATCTGAAATTATAAAGTCCAAATTTGCCACACAACCTGAATTATGAACATAAGTGTAATTTCTGCTATTCGTTGCCACAGTTAGATCTTTCGGAAGTGATGATAATAAGATCTGGGACCACGGTAAACTAGGAATAGTAAGGTCAGTGTTAATATCGCCACAAAGCAAAATGGCTTTACCAGACGCTCGTATTTTATGAGAAATTTTTGAGACACTTGCACATGCTTTAGCAAAACGTTCGTTAGATTGTTCGTTTCTGTAATGAGTAGGCATATAAACTGCAAGAATTACGGTATGACCTAGATCAACCGCAACAAAAGTATCATTCGTTTCAAGTAAAACGCACTTAAAGCTCATATTTACTCCAATCATATTGCCGCCAGAGGGGCGACCTCCTGTGATTTTCGCAGGACGGATGAAGAACTCGTGTTCACAAGAAACTTCCAACTGATTACTATTAACGCAACTTACTGGTGCTCTACTATACACACTATTTCGAATGACTTGTATATTTCGGCTAAAACTATTAACTAATCTCTTGCTCCATTTATGTTCTGAAAATACAGGTTTACACTGTCAGGTTCGGTGCAAAGGTCTCCCCCTGTGGGGGGGGGGGTATTTATCTAAAGGACGATGGAAAGTTACACAATTTGGGCATTGAAATGCGCTCTTGAATCGCTGTGTATAATTTCATGAAATATGAAGCAAATCAGTTTAGTTATGAAATGTTTAGAATTGTTTTTTTTTTGCAGTAAGAAGGGAGGCATAACCCAACAACACCCATGCTTAGTCCAGGGTTAGTCTAAATGAAGGGAGATGAGATATTAACTCCAACCCTCCCACCATACCTCTTTCTATATTTATCTAAAGGACAATGGCATGTTATACAATTTGGGTATTGAAATGTACTCTTTTAGGCACCTGATACAGATAAAAACACTTCCGTGGTCTTTATTGTAGTAAAAAAAGAAGAAGCAACATTCCAAGTTATTGTAGACAGGAGCTTGAAGCCTCTATCGTATTTTTTTCTGATAGGATGAATCTAATAGGGCGATTTTCATTAAGATCGCTTATTTTTGGGGGCCCTTTTGAAAATCAAGCAAATTTTCTCGGGCTCCTAGCTTTGATGGATTACATTGACCTTAATGAACATTAGATATTTGGAGTCAGCATAAAAAGCCTATTCTTTTGATTTATTAATTGCTATCAAAATTCCCCTTTTTAGTGCTTCGCTTGCTATAGCTGCCAATGATTTACAGTTCGTTCTCACTAACTGTTGGATAATCAGGATTTGAGAGTGACTACAAGCTAACGACTGTTAAATGATAGCTTCTAGTTAATTTTTTTTTTTTCTTTTGAGTACGCTAGTGTTTAATCCCGCGCTTGCAGGGCGTGATTTTTCTAAGTTGGGGGGGGGATTTTTTTTTGTCCCTGGGGGCTGCTCCCTTCTCTTTCCCTCTCTGTGCCAGTAAGCATATTCATGCAATATTTTATTCCACACTCAAAATATTTTTCTAGTAAGATGGAGCTGTTACCATTTTAGCACTAATATTTCAGGTTTTATGCACATCTATTCCTCCAAATAAAGGTAGTCTTGGGGGAAAATCCCCTAACCTCCATAATGATCTGAAGAACCTCTCACGAAAAGTAGGAAAATTTGGCCTGCAAATGAAATTTTTAAGGCTTTACGCACCCCCCCCCCCTCATGTAAAGGTCCACTGACCTCACTACTGTCGGAGTAAAAATATAAAATACTGTTTATCCTTGACTATTTTAGTCTACGTGTTAGCACAGACAAGTTAGCAACGATGTATCTCTCTTGAGTTATTTTTTCTGTATTCGATCGGAAATGAAAATTCTAGTACCCGTTTTAGCAGTCGAAATCGATCAAAGGACAACGAGCCCTTCTCCTGCCTCTTTGGCCCCAGCTAACTCCACAGCCCTCCATGGAATTGGTTCAAAATTTTGAGGAAGACTTTTCACCTAGAAAAGTCGAAAGTTCCACAAATACTTTCCTCCTAGGAATAACCTTCAGGAATAAAGTAGTCTGACAATTTTTAGGATGGAAAGGGGGCGAAGGAGGGAAACGAGAATCCCTCTCTGGAGGGATCTCATTTCCAAAATACTGTTATAAAAAAGGTGACATTAGTGTACAAAGTAGGGGATTAAGGAAGCGCCACCCTCTCTATTTTGGATAACCCTGGATATTTTCTGAAAAATGAACAGCAATTTAAATTAAAGCAGAATTTTTTTTTCAAGTTGAAAGTAAAGAGCAACTTAAAAATTTTGAACTAGAAAGACATTATCCTACATAGAAACACTACATAGAATAGCAGCAGATAAGAAATGTGTTGCAGTTCCAAGCCATCTTATTATTAATGACTTTTCACTGTCATTCACGCTGAAAGAGAAATTCATCTTAGGCTGTGCTTATATACACATTTGAAACTGAGATTTTGTTTCACTAAAAGTTTTATTATGGTGCCACATGTATGAAACAGTTTTTTCAAAATTGGCTCCAGGTTCAACTTTTTTTATTATTACACTGCATTTTCCATAAGTGTAAATGTATTAAGTGATATTAAGGAAATATAGCCAATTAACTCGAGAAAACACAACATAAATATCGGTACGCATGTCAAACACAATATAAATCTCAGTAGACAATGGGGTAGAAAATTGTTTAACATTTTTTGGTATTTACCTATGTGGTTGAGTTGGAAGAATGTGCTTAAGAACATTATAGGATGGGCTTAATCATAATACCAAGTCAGGAAAAAGAAAAACCTCTCGTTTTTGTATGGTTAGAATATTGTTTTGTCATTTATTTGCTACTGATACATATTTTGAAAAACCTTTGAGAAGATACACTGTGGAAAGTTCGTAAAGTGATTAGACATTAAACATAAAAAAAAGAACGAAAATTTGCTTGATCGATTTGGCACCTGAAAGACTCCGACCTTTAACAGACAGAATTTCTTTTGTTCCCAATGTAAATTCTAAACGTTTGATAATATTTCAGGACATTGATTTATTAATGGCTGAAGGAAATAAATCTCGAACAGTTGCTGCTACAAATATGAATTCCGAATCTTCTCGATCTCATGCTGTCTTTTCAGTAATACTAACACAGTCGTTGATTGATCCAGTGACTGGTGTTGAGGGCGAGAAAGTTAGTAAAATGTCACTGGTCGACTTGGCAGGCAGCGAAAGAGCAGTCAAAACAGGAGCCGTTGGTGATCGACTGAAAGAAGGGTCTAATATTAACAAGTAAGCCTGATTTTTTAGGGACCAGATCTACAAAGACGAACGTTCAAAGATCTAATATTTAGAAATTCAATGCCCGTTTATAGACATAGTATTCATTTACTTGCAAATAATGCTTTGGCTAATGTATGTTTAGAGAAGACAAAAGTATGGTATCGGAATTATGTTGTATACAATCGACACATATCACAACTGTCATTTGTCGTTGTCACTAATTGCCATAATTTCATAATTTTGTTTCACGTTTTTGGTCGCTTTCGTACTGTCGTGAGTACGACAATTAGTAATACCCAACATGAAAAATTTTTACGTTTCTGCTCCAAAAAATTTACCATAGACAGAGGACTAAATAAAAATCCTTTCTATAGAAGTTACTTAAAAAGTTCCATTGTCGCAATTATTCGTAAAACAAGGTTTAGTGCCAGCCTAATTTCATCATGATTGTATATGTGCATGATGACTCCTCATCTTCATCCAGGTAGAATGAGTAGTCAAGTTAAAGTAGCCCACTTAAAGTCCAAGGTGCGTGAAGGACGCCTGGAAAATCTAGCAACACCAAAAATCATTGAACAACTAGATAACATTATTTGGGAGGATCAGTTTGCGACGATTTGTGAAACTCCTGGCTCTTTTTAGGCACTACGACGATGTGTCAGGTGCCACATGGCTCTAGGAACTGCAGGCAATAAGCAAATTTGTTCAAGGAAAAAAAAATACAATGTGTATTTGTTAATTTAAATGCAAATACCTCAATACTGATTACATGTAGTAGATTTATTTTTAGATACTTACGGAAATCCTCTGCCTTTCCACGCACTAATGTAAGTTACTCAAAACTAAATAATTTGACTATAATTTTAATGACTTTCATAAAGTTAAGATTTGCGCCTGATGTGGTTGTGAAAGGATTTTGTCTTTTGCGTTTTGTCTTTTGCTGACGATGGTCATTGAAAGTAGAGCTGAAGTATCCCTTACTAAATATTTCAGGTGTTCTCCTCTTTCACAGAAATAAAGTGGGTAAATTAATTGCAATTTTAATTGTTTAAGATCATAATAGAATTTATTTGCGCTAAACGCCCATAGGCCATGGCAAAAAATATAAACAAAGAACCATTACAAAGAAATTGCAGAAATCCTAACCTAATCCTACAGTAATCTACTTCTATGATTCATCGCGAGACAAAGGAACCGTGCCAAGCATCTGGTACCCATAAAACACTCATCCGCACATACTCTCACCAACCACTCAAAATCATAATCTCCCCTACCGAACACTTAAAGTTTCCAATCACTCAGCTCCTCACATTCACACATCAAGTGATAAACGCTCTCATATAAACCTCCACACATAGCACAAAAATAAGGACTAGCCTTTAACCTTTCCCTCCCGATAAACTTTCTTCTTTGGCCCAGTGGCAAACTATCAGCCTTCATTTCAATTAATAACTTTATATTATTTTTATTCAAACCCACCATGAAAAATAAAACTTCACCCCAAATCTCCCTTAACCGACAAGAAAGACCAAGCGAACGCTGCGACTACCACGCCTTTATTTCATGGCCCTATAAAATCCTTTCAACAATCCTTCTCACTTTGTCTCCCAATATCTTAGAGCCTAAGACCATCCCCCCATATGTAACTTAGTCTAAACTGATGTAATACACTCTTAATTTGATACGACCACCCCTACCTGAGCTGCCCTTCAACATTTCTAAATAAGCCGGCTTCATCACCCGCACCCTAGGCATCACTAATTTTTTTTCCCAAAGCTTAACCATGTTAATTAGCCTACGACTTCTTAAAGAAAACAAACTTAAATCACCTCTAACTGCTTAAACTATTTGTATGCTTACTTATCCCTAGCCACCTCTTATAACATCCTAATTGCACTGTTTCTAGCCTATCTTCCTTCACATACACCCAAACCTTAGAACCATAGTGCATTACACCTAAGATTTTAGCCCTGAAAACCGCTTTAACTACTTGGATCTTTTTAATATCCCTAAGTTGACTTCTTAATACCACATTACAACATGCCTTACCTTTTTCGATCCTACTTTCTATATGGCTACTAAATAAATTTCCCTTCGCCTTAAACTTAATACCTAAATATTACCACTCCTCCACTAATCTAACCCTTCTACCCTTAAAACTAAATTTAACATCCTCCTCAAGCCTACCACATTTACGGAATACTAACACTACGGTCTTATCCACATTAAGTTCTAACTTTTTCGTATCCAAATAATCCTCTAAAATATCAAGTAATTTCTGAATGTTCCTTTGTGAATCGGCAACCAAAACAATGTCATCTGCGAACAACATCATGTAAATGGAAACAATATCCAGACTCACCATCTGCGCCTCCTTTTCCATAAACGCCACAACAGAATCTATAAACAGGGCAAATAATTTAGGAGACAATGTGCAACCCTGATTAGCACCTTTATATCCTTTAACTACCCTTGAAACTTGCCTACCAACTATCACAACTACTCTAGTAAACCTATACATTTGAACTAAAACTAAAACAAATGGGATTGGGAGACCTATCTCTAACAAACTTTCCATTAATAGAAACCTACAAACATTATCAAAAGCTCCTTTAATATCTATAAATGCCGCGTAAAACCTTCCCTTTTTAACACTGGTATATTAACCTTACAAAATAACTTGGGTAAACTATTCCCTAAATGAATTCCTTGATAATTATTATGATGAGTCCTATTCCCTTGCTTGAATAATTGTATCATAACTGACAAACCCCACTCTTCAGGCCACTTACACGAACTTATCAAAACTGAAAATAAGCTAATCAAAATTGCAGCAAAATATGATTTTCCCCACTTCCAAATTTTCATCGTGGTCCGATCTGTCTCTAGTGCAGCTCCCCCCTTCATAGACTTCAGGGCTTTACCAATCTCCTCATTCGTAGTTGGTGAGATAAGTTTATAATCCTCCTCTCTGAGTGGATAGCACGCCTGTTGGCTTAAACTCTGTAATAAATCCTCCAGTCCACCATCCTTTTTGTTATCCAGGGATTCATGGTATTCGGGCCTCGTACTAGTTGCCAGAATTTCATTTTGTTCCTTTGTTACAAAGTTTTTCTCAATTTCAAAGTTCCTGACTTTATCTTGTTCCCTCTTCTTACTTTGAAGTGTCGAAATATTTGTATTCCCTCCGCTTCTGTCGATATACCAGAAGAGCAGATTTTTCGTTATTCTTTTTCAGCTTTTTTAGTGCTTCCACCACTTCCATTTTTTCTACACAATCATCATCAAAAAATCCCTTCTACTTCTTATTTTTCGTTATTCCTCTATTTGCTAAATTATAAGTCTCTAAACTCTCTATTGTCTGGCATAATTGTCCTAAGCTCCCAGAACTGCAAAGTCCCCACATGCCGACCAAAGCCTTACATCAACTAAAATATAATCAATAACACTGGACTTATCAACCCCAAAACAAGTAAAATCCCCCCTTTCTTTATCTTGTCCCAACCTCCCGTTTAAAATTACTAACTTCTCAATTCCACAAAAATCTAAAAGTTTAGTTCCCCAATTATTTTCTCTCCGCGACCGGTCCTTACTTGTCCTTTTTCCATACATCTTCAAATCTCCTTGCATATTATTATCATTCATACCATCATCCTCTTCTTCAGCCTCCAAAGGATCAATCCACTTCTTAAAAATATCGCTTGTGTATGGACTAAAGTCACCTAAAAATATACACTTGTAATCTTTATACAACCTCTTATACTTAAACGTCTCCGAATACAACATGTCCCACATATCCTCCTGCCAACTATAACTACTTGATTCTGGAGGGATATACACCGCACAAATCATAAACTTAAGAATTCCTTTAATAATCTTCAACAAAATCACATTCTCTGATTGCAATTTTAACCTATTCTCTGATATGCACTAAATATGTTTTTCCTAATCAACAGTGTAACACCACCATAAATTCGATTATTCTTACTTCTCTTTCTGGAAACATGGAAACTTATAAAACCTTTTCTAAATACTGGCACATTTTGCCATGTCTCAACTAAGCTGATAACATCATAATCGTCTAGCCTAAACAAATCATTCATTTTATCTTCATTATGACCTTGGATATTCCACTGGAACAACTTAATGTACGTATTACTTTACCCATGGGCCAGCTCCCGGTATTGACTATTTTTAGCACTGAAATTACCCTCAAAATGCCCACCAGAGAAACTACGATCAACAGAATACCGTCTAAGATCCGGGCCCCGGTCACTAAACTGCAACGCACGACGGCCACCTGTCCGTCCCCGGTCATCATAACCCCCACGAATACCAACTCTCCTTTTAACTCCCCCACTATTCTGTCGAATATATGCTGCACTAGGTTGACTATCTTGGTCATTTGGCCTCACTACCATCTCACAAGTTCTTTTCATCGTGGTTTTAGGAGTGATGCTTGAATCTGATTCCTGGGATGATATCGATTCATTTCTTTCTCTGTCCACTCTGCTAACATCACTTCTACTCTCCTCCAAATTCCCTGACTCACGGACTATAGCTTCCTCAATTATTTCTTATTTCTTTCACTTTGTTGTTTATCTTATTGTACACAAATGAACGATTTCCAAGAAAAAGTTTCACACACCTCAACTTAACTTTTGACTGACCTTCTTCTTTCGCTTGTATCATAACTGCTCTCTAGGGCTATAATGAAAGAATGGTTGAAGTGGCTAGGGCACGTTGTACGGATGAAGGATGACAGATTGCCGAAGATTGTTCTTTTCGGGTAACCGTCTAGGGCTAAACGGAAAGCGGGTCGTCCTCGTCTGGGGTGGGAGGACGTCATAAAGAAAAATTTAAAGGATCTTCTTTTACAGTCGGAGAAAAATTATATAGGATTAAATTGCACCTTTTCTGCTCTTTTTTTATTCTTTCCATTCTTGCTATGCTAGACGCTTGTTCCCTGCTAGTGCTCTCGATTTGTTTTGCATTAACGTCTACTGCATAACATACCTCACTAATTTGACCAGAAAGACTTGTAGCCAGACTTTGGAAATCTTTTAATAAATTATCAACTTTGAGAGACACGGGATTAACAGATTTTAACTTTTCTTCCACACTCTCCAACTTCGCCAATGTTAATTGGGTTGTCTCTAATTGCTTGTTCATAATTCTATTTTAGATTGCCTACTAAAATTGCAAAGACCTACCTTAGAATTTGCCAGCCATACTCTCCGGCACTAGAGTTATCAAGTGGGTCCTGATTTAGACAAATCAACGCTCAGGACGCAGCGTGTTAACACAAGTGGTGGTATAAAGCGAGCAATCCGTCACAATTAGTTCAGCTGTTTTTTTTTTCACAAAAATTTAATTGTGCAATCTAACACAATGAAAGAGATAATCCGATTAAGTTCAAGAACTTGTTTTTTCAAACAGTTCGTGGTAACGAACTGTAAGTAAGGAGTGACCTGGCTCAATAGTAACCGAAACTCTATAAAACGGAATTTTGATACCAATACATTCATCAGAAGAATCAGATTTTTATGCTGATTCCAAATATATGTTTCATCAAGTTTAGTCTTTACCCATCAAAAGTTACGCTCCTGAGAAAATTTGCCTTATTTTCAAAAAATGGCGAAACACCCCCTAAAAGTCATAGAACTTTAATGAAAATCACACCATCAGATTCAGAGTATCAGTGAACCCTACTAAATAAGTTTCAAGCTCCTATCTGCAAAGATGTGGGATTTTGTATTTTTTTGCCAGAAGAAAAATCACGGATGCGTGTTTATTTATTTTTGTTTGTTTGTTTGTTTGTTTGTTTGTTTTTGTTGTTTATTTTTCCCCAGTGGTGATCGTATCGAACCAGTGGTCCTAGAATATCGTGGGAGGGCTCATTCGAACGGAAATTAAAAGTTGTAGTGCCCATTTTAAGTGACAAAAAATGGAGGGCAACTAGTTCCCCTCCCACGCTCATTTTTTCCCAAAGTCATCCGATCAAAACTTTTAGATAACCAATTCGTTTAGCATGGTCGAAAAATACAATAACTATGTCTTTGAGGATGACTTAATCCCCCACAGTCCCCGGGGGAAGGTCTGCAAGTTTTGAACTTAGGCAAGTTGTAAGCCCAATGTTTACATATAGTATTGGTTATTGGGAAGTATACAGAAGTTTTCAAGGGGGATTTTTTTGGTATGGGGGGGTGGGGGTGGGTCGGGGGCTACGTGAGAGGATCTTTCCATGGAGGAAGTTTTCATGTGGGAAGGGACATTGCTATGAAGGTGGCGCCGGATTTCCCAGCATTATGTAAAAAAACAATTTTTTCAACTGAAAGTAAGGAGCAACATCAAAATTTAAAACGAACAGAGATTATACTTCCTATTATTGGGTTTAACCCCTACTTGTTATTTCTCTATTTACGCTAAAGTTTTTTTTGTACTTTCATCAGAGCTATTGATTCTAATTAACGGCCTTTGTGATTAAGGGGTCATTCTTAAAGAATTGGAAGAAAATTTGAACTTCAGCGTTTGGAAGAAAATTTGAAGAGCGAGGTATTGACTAGGGGATGAACCCCCTAATATACGTAATACAAATATACAAATATAGACGTTCGTTACGTAAGTTAATTCGTAAGTCACGTAAAAACAAAATTTCGAGAAAGCCATTTAGCCAAAAAAAAAGTAAAATTCATATAAAAATTTCGTTTTAATTATTCATGTATGGTGAGCCAAAATAAAAGCTACATTAGCTCAAAATCGTTCAGAAATTGAATAAAAAAATAAGTTTTTTTAACTGAAAGTAAGGAGCGACATTAAAACTTATAACGAACATAAATTATTCCATATATGAAAGGGGCTGCCCCCTCCTCAACCCCTCACTCTTTACGCTAAAGTTTGACTCTGTCTCACAACTTTGTTTTTTTAAAACAATAAAAAACTTTATCGTAAGAGTGAGGGGCTCAGGAGGGGGCAGCCCCATTCATATACGGAATAATTTCTGTTCGTTTTAATTTTTAATGTCGCTCCTTACTTTCGGTAAAAAAAAACATGTTTTTTTTTAATTTGATTTATAGCTCAGAGACTAAACTCATACTGGCAGGAATTGTAGCAGGAGAAACTGTCGGAAGACAGGTATAAATAAGAGAAAAATTCCGTATAGACTAGAAATCTTTTATAAGAGTAATTGTATAAATAGAAATACATGTTTGGAAAGATGGCTTCAATTACCCATTGTATAACCTTACGAGATTGTTTTTAGAGCTGAGTCATGGACACTAGCCAATTATATAGGTAGATAATTTGTTTTCCTTGTTGTTGATATCTTTCAACCAAGTTTTGTAAGTCAAAGACTCACTTGGGATGGGTGCCCTCTGCTTGAAACCGTCCGAATATAACTTGAAAGTTCTTTAGAAAAAGCTTCTTTTTTTTATCTTGGAGTAGTTTTCCAATTCAGAGGATTTTCTTCTTTTGGTAAACTTGACTTGACTTACTTGACTTGACTTAATGCTCCTGCTGGTGGTCCAGCGTAAAGAGACACGTGACTCTTCGCCTCCATTCGGAACGGTCTTGTGCAAGCGTGACTGCTTCTTGTATATCAGTGCCGATCATTGAGAGGTACTGGGCGAGGCTGTCCCTCCATCTGAACCGGGGCCTTCCGCAGGGGCACTTCCGGCCCTGCGCAGGGGAATCAAAATTAAAGGGAGTGATGGCGGTTGTTTCTGCTGGCATGCAGACCAAATTGCTGAACCACCGTAGGGTTCGTGCAGTGACCTGTCGAGAATTGGGGGTCTGATCTGATAGTGCCAGCCATCGGGTGTTGGAGACGAAGTCGTCCTATCTGATCCCTTCAATACGTCTCAAGAACTTTGTTTGGGCCACGTCTATGGCATCACGAGCAGAAGCAGCAGCCCGCCAGGTCTCAGCACCGTAGAGAAGGACTTGGGTTACGGTGGTGTTGTAGATCCGCATTTTTGTTTTTTGGCTGATGTTGGGCTTTGACCACACTGAACGGCATAGTCGTGCCATAATTGATGCGGCTTTTCCGATGCGCGACTGAACTTCAGTTTCGACTGAGCCGTTTTCCGTGATGACAGATGCAAGGTAGGTGAAAGACTTGACAACCTCGACGGTGTGCCCTGATACGTTGAATGCTGGTGAGTTCTCGGTGTTACCTGCGGAGTCAACGATCATTATTTTTGTTTTCTGCCAGCTAATATGTAGTCCCACTTTCAGGGCTTCTTCCAACAGTGTGTTGAGGGCTTCTCCGAGTTCAGCTGCAGAAGTGCATATCAGAGCAATATCATCAGCGAAGTCGCAATCGGCTAAAACTCTGTTTCCATACCTTAGTCCGAAGGGGATTCGGTTCGTGGTTCGATCCATAACATAATCAATCACCGCGTTGAACAGCTCAGGGGCAGCAGCACAACCTTGCCGTACACCGGTATTTATTTCGAACAGTGAGCTTCGACGACCATTAACCTGGACGGAGCTTTTTGTACCAGTGTAGAGCGCCTTGAACAGGCGACAGTATTTGTCCGGGAGACCTGTTCGTTCTAGTATCAGCCAGAGAGACTCACGGTCGACCGAGTCGAAGGCTGCTTTAAAGTCAACAAAGGCGAGGTATGCTGTACGCTGGAACTCACGAGCTTTCTCGATGACCTGGCGTACGGTGAAGTTCTGCTCGGTCATAGATCTGTTTAGCATGAAACCTGCTTGCTGAATCCAGCGATACTTACGGATTAACTGGGTACTTCTATCTATCAAAGTCATGGCAAATAATTTGCCGGGAACCGACAGGAGGGTGATTCCTCTGTAGTTGGAGCAATCACTTCGACTACCTTTACGCTTCCATAGAGGGAGGATTATCCCTTCCTTTGATTCTTGTGGAATCAGTTCTGTTGTCCAAACGAAGGAAAACAGCATGTGCAGCCATAGTAGCATCGTCGGTCCTGCGAATTTTAGCAGCTCTACGGTGATCCCGCAGGTTCCTGGTGCTTTGTTGTTTTTCATCCTCCTCAGAGCATTCTGTATCTCTTACTTCAGAGGGAGGTTCAGGCTCTGGGAGATTTTTGCTTGTTGTTTGCTCAGTGGATGCGACTAGGTCGGGATCGACGTTGACTCTTTTGGCGTTCAGCAGCTTTGTGAAATGCTCCTTCCATCGATCAAGCTGCGCGGTTTCATCTTCGAGCATTACGCCGGAGGTGGATTTAACTGCTCCTATCTTTGGAGGTTTCTCCTCGCTGAGGTCTCTACATGCTTGAAAAGCGACATAGGGTCACTTTTTAGTGCTGTATTTTCTAGATCATCAGGTTTTTTTGTCAACAAATTACTGCATGTCTTGGTGGATAAGTTTTTTCCTGACCCCGTTTAACCGTCTGTAGGAGGGCATATCTCCGGCCAGCCACGCTTTTCTGCGTTGCTCAATGATTTGCAAAGCTTCTTGCGACAGCCAGGGCTTTTTTGAGTACAGCTTTCGACCGACGGTCTCAGTGGCGACCTCTAATATATTGTTTTTGTACGTCTGCCAAAACGTGTCCGGGTCAACAAGGGTATTCAGGCATTCAAATCTGTTCTGGACTTCAACTAAATACTTTTGGCAGAATTTCTCGGTTTTTAGTTTCTGAGTGTCCAACTTTGGTTGGTGTCGTTCTGTAGGCTGGGCTTTGAGTCGTAGA